>NW_021822759.1:35000-47851 GCF_901001165.1 Salmo trutta | reverse complement strand
TTCCTCAATGGTATTCTCTACACTGCAATGGTCGGGAATACATCTTCAGGCAGAGCTGTCTGCTCCTCAACTAGATTTAGTTTGGCTGAAAGGAAAAGAGGACAGAGGGGGATGAAAGATGAGAGGAGGAGGAGGAGGTTTGAGTTCAGTTAGTAGAAATTCTTGAACCGTATGTATCAAGCATCTCAGAGTAGGAGTGGATCAGTTTATCCTTTTAGATCATAATGAATGAGATGATATGGACAGGTTGGGACCTGATCCTAGATCATAATGAATGAGATGATGTGGACAGGTTGGGGCCTGATCCTAGATCATAATGAATTAGATGATATGAACAGGTTGGAACCTGATCATAATGAATGAGATGATGTGGACAGGTTGGGACCTGATCCTAGATCATAATGAATTAGATGATGTGGACAGGTTGGAACCTGATCCTAGATCATAATGAATGAGATGATGTGGACAGGTTGGGACCTGATCCTAGATCATAATGAATTAGATGCTATGGACAGGTTGGGGCCTGATCCTAGATCATAATGAATTAGATGCTATGGACAGGTTGGAACCTGATCCTAGATCATAATGAATGAGATGATATGAACAGGTTGGAACCTGATCCTAGATCATAATGAATGAGATGATGTGGACAAGTTGGGACCTGATCCTAATGAATTAGATGATATGAACAGGTTGGGGCCTGATCCTAGACCAGCACTCCCACTCTGAGAGACTACGATGGGGTGAGGTACAAGGTGAAACAATCATTGAGATTTTCCATTCTTACTATTAGTCTCCCTCTCTGAGAGAGATCCCCAATACACAGGAGACAGAATGAACAACCTTCTCTCTGAGAGAGAACCCCAATACACAGGAGACAGAATGAACAACCTTCTCTCTGAGAGAGATCCCCAATACACAGGAGACAGAATGAACAACCTTCTCTCTGAGAGAGATCCCCAATACACAGGAGACAGAATGAACAACCTTCTCTCTGAGAGAGATCCCCAATACACAGGAGACAGAATGAACAACGCTTCTCTCTGAGAGAGATCCCCAATACACAGGAGACAGAATGAACAACCTTCTCTCTGAGAGAGATCCCCAATACACAGGAGACAGAATGAACAACCTTCTCTCTGAGAGAGATCCCAAATACACAGGAGACAGAATGAACAACCTTCTCTCTGAGAGAGATCCCCAATACACAGGAGACAGAATGAACAACCTTCTCTCTGAGAAAGATCCCCAATACACAGGAGACAGAATGAATAACCTTCTCTCTGAGAGAGATCCCCAATACACAGGAGACAGAATGAACAACCTTCTCTCTGAGAAAGATCCCCAATACACAGGAGACAGAATGAATAACCTTCTCTCTGAGAGAGATCCCAAATACACAGGAGACAGAATGAACAACCTTCTCTCTGAGAGAGAACAAACATGTGAGAGAGACAGCGTATGTGCATGCATGTATGTGTGTGGGAGAGTGTGTGTGTGTGTGGGGGGGGAGAGTGTGTGTGAATAAAGTTGCAGTAGGTGTCATTGAAGATGGGATAATTGAAACCCGCGGCATGGAGAGACAGGGATAAGATACTGCAAAGCCTCCTGGGTAGTCTTCGCTGCTCTGCTGTAATGCCCCTGTTACTCTAACACCAGTGGAGGACGGGGAGTGTGTGTGTAAACTTGTGTCAAAATCTGTTTGTGTGTGTGCCTGTATCTCTCTGCTGTGTGTGGTGTGTGTGTGTGTGTGTGTGTGTGTGTGTGTGTGTGGTGTGTGTGTGTGTGGTGTGTGTGTGGTGTGTGGTGTTGTGTGTGTGTGTGCGTGTATCAGTGTGTGTGCGTGTGTGTGTGTGTGTGTGCGAGTGTACCTCCACATTTTTCTTTTTGTGTGAGTGTGTATAAGAAATGATAGAATATTCTCAATAGGATTCCATATCCTATGTACACCAGTACATCCTGGGAGAGACAGTCAGTGTGGCTGAAAGAGGAGTTTTGTACTGTCAGACTAATATACCCTCTATGGAATTCTTCTGCTTTTAATATCCACAATAGAATATCTTACCACATACAGTTGAAGTGGGAAGTTTACATACACCTTAGCCAAATACATTTAAACTCAGTTTTTCACAATTCCTGACATTTAATCCTAGTGAAGATTCCCTGTGTTAGGTCAGTTAGGATCACCACTGTCACGCCCTGACCTGAGAGAGACGGTTTGTTTCTCTATGTGGTTAGGTCAGGGTGTGGGGTGGGCATTCTATGGTGTCTATTTCTTTGTGTTGAGCCAAGTATGGTTCCTAATCAGAGGCAGCTGTCTATCGTTGTCTCTGATTAGGAACCATACTTAGGCAGCCTTTCCCCCACCTGTAGTTGTGGGATCTTATTTGTGTACTGCTTGTTAAGCCTGCAAGACGTGACGGTCATTGTCATTGTTTATTATTTTGTTTGTAGTGTTCTGATTTAAAATGAATACAAAGATGAACACTCACCACGCTGCACCTTGGTCTACTCCTTTGGACGATCGTGACAACCACTATATTTTAAGAATGTGAAATGTCAGAATAATAGTAGAGAGAATGATTTATTTCAGCTTGTTTTTCTTTCATCACATTCCCAGTGGGACAGAAGTTTACATACACTCAATTAGTATTTGGTAGCATTGCCTTTAAATTGTTTAACTTGGGTCAAACGTTGTGGGTAGCCTTCCACAAGCTTCCCACAATAAGTTGGGTGAATTTTGGCCCATTCCTCCTGACAGAGCTGGTGTAACTGAGTCAGGTTTTTAGGCCTCCTTGCTCGCACATTCTTTCTCAGTTCATCCCACAAATTTTCTATAGGACTGAGGTCAGGGCTTTGTGATGGCCACTCCAATACCTTGAATTTGCTGTCCTTAAGCCATGTTGCCACAACTTTGGAAGTATGCTTGAAGTCATTGTCCATTTGGAAGACCCATTTGCGACCAAGCTTTAACTTCCTGACTGATGTCTTGAGATGTTGCTTCAAAAATATCCACATAATTGTTCTACCTCATAATGCCATCTATTTTGTGAAGTGCACCAGTCCCTCCTGCAGCAAAGCACCACCACGACATGATGCTGCCACCCCCGTGCTTCACAGTTGGGATGGTGTTCTTCAGCTTGCAAGCCTCCCCCCTTTTTCCTCCAAACATAACGATGGTCATTACAGCCAAACAGTTCTATTGTTGTTTCATCAGACCAGAGGACATTTCTCCAAAAAGTACGATCTTTGTCCCCATGTACAGTTGCAAACCGTAGTCTGGCTTTTTTATGGCGGTTTTGGAGCAGTGGCTTCTCCCTCGCTGAGCGGCCTTTCAGGTTATGTCAATATAGGACTCGTTTTACTGTGGATATAGATACTTTTGTAGCTGTTTCCTCCAGCATCTTCACAAGGTCCTTTGCCATTGTTCTGGGATTGATTTGCACTTTTCGCACCAAAGTACGTTCATCTCTAGGAGACAGAATGCGTCTCCTTCCTGAGCGGTATGACGGCTGCATGGTCCCATGGTGTTTATAGTAGCATACTATTGTTTGTACAGATGAACGTGGTACCTTGAGGCGTTTGGACATTGCTCCCAAGGATGAACCAGACTTGTGGAGGTCTACAATTTTTTTTCTGAGGTCTTGGCTGATTTCTTTAGATTTTCCCATGATGTCAAGCAAAGAGGCACTGAGTTAGGCCTTGAAATACATCCACAGGTACACCTCCAATTGACTCAAATGATGGCAAATTAGCCTATCAGAAGCTTCTAACGCCATGACATAATTTTCTTTAATTTTCCAAGCTGTTTAAAGGCACAGTCAACTTAGTGTATGTAAACTTCTGGCCCACTGGAATTGTGATACAGTGAATTATAAGTGAAATAATCTGTCTGTAAACAATTGTTGGAAATGCACAAAGTAGATTGCCACCGACTTGCCCAAACTATAGTTTGTCAACAAGAAATTTGTGGAGTGTTTGAAAAACAAGTTTTAATGACTCCAACCTAAGTGTATGTAAACTTTCCGACTTCAAACTGTATACAGACCACATATTCCATAGTCACAGGGCTTCACACAGAAGTTGTACATACCGAAGTGTGTGTGTGTGTGTGTGTGTGTGTGTGTGTGTGTGTGTGTGTTGTGTGTGTGTGTGTGTGTGTGGTGTGTGTGTGTGTGTGTGTGTGTGTGTGTGTGTGTAAAAGACAAGGGCTGCATTTATCAAAGGTGAACACGCACAAAAAAATCCTAAACCTTTGCTTGCTCCAGTTTTCCTGCAAAGGTTGGTATTTATCATTTTGAACTTGATGGTAAAGTATGTGTATCTCCACACACACAGGTCCGACCATGTGTACGCACAACTTCTAGTGGATGATCAGTTGTATTGCCAGCAAATATTGTTATTTTGGGGGGAAATGGAAGTGTTTGATGCACAGAAATTATAATAATGGTAGGATAATGAAATCCTTCAAATGTAATTCTAATGATTAAACAGATGCATTTACCATTGGTAAGATGATCACATACCAGCATTTCGTCTAATATGTTTCTTCTCATTTTATTATAAACTGTAGGTCTGAATCCTGATCATATTGCAGGACATGTCTCTCATTTTATTATAAACTGTAGGTCTGAATCCTGATCATATTGCAGGACATGTCTCCTTTTCTGACATAACTTGTTTATTCCTGCTAAACAACGAATATTATGCTGCCATTTATCAAATCGCTCATTCAGTACCCAAGCATGCTCAAAAGTAAATACACTGTTAGCCTATTTAAAACCCATTACAGTCTTTAAGCCCTGTCTAAGCCGGAAGAGGGGGAGGGGGGATTCTACTAAGATATATGGAATTGTTTTAAGAAGGTCATACCAACGATCAATTTGCTATTTGATTCGAATTTAATAAAATAGAAACATTTCTAAAAATGATTTGATATAAAAAATATTTGCTTTACTTCTATTAGCCCATAGAAACACATTGAATAACAGATTACTGCTATTAGCCCATAGAAACACATTGAATAACAGATAGTCCTTACTGCTATTAGCCCATAGAAACACATTGAATAACAGATAGTCCTTACTGCTATTAGCCCATAGAAACACATTGAATAACAGATAGTCCCTTACTGCTATTGAGCCCATAGAAAACACATTGAATAACAGATGACTGCTATTAGCCCATAGAAACACATTGAATAACAGATAGTCCTTACTGCTATTAGCCCATAGAAACACATTGAATAACAGATTACTGCTATTAGCCCATAGAAACACATTGAATAACAGATTACTGCTATTAGCCCATAGAAACACATTGAATAACAGATTACTGCTATTAGCCCATAGAAACACATTGAATAACAGATAGTCCTTACTGCTATTAGCCCATAGAAACACATTGAATAACAGATTACTGCTATTAGCCCATAGAAACACATTGAATAACAGATAGTCCTTACTGCTATTAGCCCATAGAAACACATTGAATAACAGATTACTGCTATTAGCCCATAGAAACACATTGAATAACAGATAGGCCTTACTGCTATTAGCCCATAGAAACACATTGAATAACAGATAGTCCTTACTGCTATTAGCCCATAGAAACACATTGAATAACAGATTACTGCTATTAGCCCATAGAAACACATTGAATAACAGATAGTCCTTACTGCTATTAGCCCATAGAAACACATTGAATAACAGATTACTGCTATTAGCCCATAGAAACACATTGAATAACAGATTACTGCTATTAGCCCATAGAAACACATTGAATAACAGATTACTGCTATTAGCCCATAGAAACACATTGAATAACAGATAGGCCTTACTGCTATTAGCCCATTGAAACACATTGAATAACAGATTCACCACATGGAACAACAAGGGCCCAGAAAAGTGAAGTGTTTGTCCTATATCTGAGGGGTATATTATATCTGAGGGGTATATTATATCAGAGGGGTATATTATATCTGAGGGGTATGAGACAAATCAGAGGGGTATATTATATCTGAGGGGTATGAGACAAATCAGAGGGGTATATTATATCTGAGGGGTATGAGACAAATCAGATGGGATATATTATATCTGAGGGTATTGAGACAAATCAGGGGGGTATATTATATTGAGGGGTATGAGACAAATCAGAGGGGTATATTATATATGAGGGTTTATGAGGACAAATCAGAGGGGTATATTATATTGAGGGGTATGAGACAAATCAGAGGGGTATATTATATCTGAGGGGTATGAGACAAATCAGGGGGGTATATTATATCTGAGGGGTATGAGACAAATCAGAGGGGTATATTATATCTGAGGGGTATGAGACAAATCAGGGGGTATATTATATCTGAGGGGTATGAGACAAATCAGAGGGGTATATTATATCTGAGGGGTATGAGACAAATCAGGGGGGTATATTATATCTGAGGGGTATGAGACAAATCAGAGGGGTATATTATATCTGAGGGGTATGAGACAAATCAGAGGGGTATATTATATCTGAGGGGTATGAGACAAATCAGAGGGGTATATTATATCTGAGGGGTATGAGACAAATCAGAGGGGTATATTATATCTGAGGGGTATGAGACAAATCAGAGGGGTATATTATATCTGAGGGGTATGAGACAAATCAGAGGGGTATATTATATCTGAGGGGTATGAGACAAATCAGGGAACATGTGTTGTTTGTTTTTTACATGCATTTAACCTCTTTTTGGTTGTCACACAGTCTCCATATTTACTACCATTCATTTTTTCAACTGGTACCGGGGGACTTCAGAAGAGTCTTGTGAGGCCTGTGGACGTCCTAGATCATAACAACCTGTACGTGTTCCTGAGAGACTCACCTTTCCATAGTGGGGTCATGTTAGTGTGTCCTAGATCATAACAACCTGTACGTGTTCCTGAGAGACTCACCTTTCCATAGTGGGGTCATGTTAGTGTGTCCTAGATCATAACAACCTGTACGTGTTCCTGAGAGACTCACCTTTCCATAGTGGGGTCATGTTAGTATGTCCTAGATCATAACAACCTGTACGTGTTCCTGAGAGACTCACCTTTCCATAGTGGGGTCATGTTAGTGTGTCCTAGATCATAACAACCTGTACGTGTTCCTGAGAGACTCACCTTTCCATAGTGGGGTCATGTTAGTGTGTCCTAGATCATAACAACCTGTACATGTTCCTGAGAGACTCACCTTTCCATAGTGGGGTCATGTTAGTGTGTTGTCCAAACTGTTCATACGCTACAGACAGAAGTTGGAAGTTCGTTTGTAGTGTCTTCAGACCAGTCCCAAAACGCTGTGGGAGTCGTAGAAGAACGGGGAATACTAGCGTGTTCGTGAGAGTCTCCACTTCCTTCCCATAGAAGGGTCCTTCCATAGAGGGGTCCCTCCCATAGAGGTGTCCTTCCATAGAGGGGTCCTTCCCACAGAGGGGTCCTTCCATAGAGGGGTCCCTCCCATAGAGGTGTCCCTCCCATAGAGGGGTCCTTCCATAGAGGGGTCCTTCCATAGAGGTGTCCTTCCCACAGAGGGGTCCTTCCCATAGAGGGGTCCTTCCATAGAGGGGTCCCTCCCATAGAGGGGTCCTTCCCATAGAGGGGTCCTTCCCACAGAGGGGTCCCTCCATAGAGGGGTCCTTCCATAGAAGGGTCCTTCCCATAGAGGGGTCCCTCCCATAGAGGGGTCCTTCCCACAGAGGGGTCCTTCCCACAGAGGTGTCCTTCCATAGAGGGGTCCTTCCACAGAGGGGTCCTTCCCATGGAGGGGTTTCCCATAGAGGGGTCCTTCCCATAGAGGGGTCCTTCCATAGAGGTGTCCTTCCATAGAGGGGTCCCTCCATAGAGGGGTCCTTCCATAGAGGGGTCCTAATAGTCAGTAGGCCAAACCGTTCAGAGGCTACAGATGATTTTGTGAGAAGACCGATTGTCGGGATGTCTCATGATCTGACAAGCACCGCTCTAGCTCTGCCTTCTATACATAGACTTGAAATCACTGGCCATAAATGGAACACTAGCCACTTTAATAATGTTTACATATTTTGCATTACTCATCTCATATGTATATACTGTATTCTATTCTATTCTACTGTATCTTAGTCTGTGCCGCTCTGACATTGCTCGTCCAAATATTTATATATTGTTAATTCCATTCCATTACTTTAGATTTGTGTGCATTGTGTGTATATGTTGTGTAATTTGTTAGATATTACTTGTTAGATATTACCGCACTGTGGGAGCTAGAAACACAAGCATTTCGCTACACCCACAATAACATCTACTAAACACGTGTATATGACCAATAAAATTAAATTAGATTTAATTTAATTTCATTTGACCTTTCCCCGCAGATGCAGAGGTGCGACATCAGCGGATGCCGTGGATTGAGACGCATCCAAAACAACAATAAAACCCAGATATCTCTGGCGTAAACTGACTGATTTCTATAGGCATCTTAGTATTATGCTAATGACATGGACTCTAGGGGGTCAAACTAATTGACAGTATGGGAATGCTACAGTATTAGTATTTGACAGGAGCGAGACATCACAGCCTATTTCATATCAGAGATCTGCACCAAGGCAGGAGACAGAAACAAAATCATCTATTGACAAACTAAATATTGAACAACAGTGTGTCTTTTGAATAGACGTGTGGGCTGTAGGCAGCACATACTTTAACCTGTTGGAAAGGACAATGAATCTTGCAGAGTGCCTGGTCTAGTGTTTGGCACCCGCTATAGGCCAGTGGTACATCTGCCACTCTGACAGTGGTTGACACCCGCTATAGACTAGTGGTACATCTGCCACTTTGACAGTGTTTGGCACCCGCTATAGGCCAGTGGTACATCTGCCACTCTGACAGTGTTTGGCACCCGCTATAGGCCAGTGGTACATCTGCCACTCTGACAGTGATTGACACCCGCTATAGGCCAGTGGTACATCTGCCACTCTGACAGTGTTTGGCACCCGCTATAGGCCAGTGGTACATCTGCCACTCTGACAGTGATTGACACCCGCTATGGGCCAGTGGTACATCTGCCACTCTGACAGTGATTGACACCCGCTATAGGCCAGTGGTACATCTACCACTCTGACAGTGATTGACACCCGCTATAGGCCAGCGGTACATCTGCCACTCTGACAGTGATTGACACCCGCTATAGACTAGTGGTACATCTGCCACTCTGACAGTGATTGGCTTATTTCTCTGTTTCCTCTTGCTCCTTGTCTTCCTCTAATGCCTTTGATCCTGTTTCACGGCAGCCAATGAACACATTTCAGTCAGAGTGGGTGTGTCAGCTGGTTAGAGGGGTTGGTGCTGGGATGAGGCAGCCAATGAACACATTTCAGTCAGAGTGGGTGTGGCAGCTGGTTGAAGGTGTTACTGCTGGGATGAGGCAGCCAATTAATCAGTAAAATTCACTGTTCATTTCATTGTTCTGTCTTTATGCCATTTTCTATACTTCTGAGTTCCCAGGCCCCCCCCCCCACATACATACACACACATACACACACTGTCATACTACTTGAGACATGATTTGTGGTGAAGTGGTGGGAGGTATGAACTGTAGGAGGGGGGGAAAGGGTGTGTGTGTGTGTGTGTGTGTGTGTGTGTGTGTGTGTGTGTGTGTGTGTGTGTGTGTGTGTGTGTGTGTGTGGTGATAATGGTATTTCTGGATGAATCCCAAGTTATTATTGTGTAAATCAGCCTGGCTTTCCAGCCCTGTATAGCCAGGATGTTATAGTTACAAACGGCAGCCAGTACATTACAGGCGTATCCATATAAAAATGACATGAATATGGATAGGAAAGATTGAAGAGGGGAGGGAGAGAGAGAGAGAAAGAGACGGAGAGAGAGAAAGAGAGAGAGAGAGAGGGAGGAAGAGAGAGAGAGAGAGAGAGAGAGGAAGAGAAGGACAGAGAGGGAGAGAGAGAGGGAGGAAGAGAGAAAGAGGAAGAGAAGGAGAGAGAGGGAGAGAGAGAGGGGGAGAAAGGGATGGAGGAGGAGAGGAGAATGGATTCGCACGGTAGCGCAGTATTTACTATCGAAAACCTTTCACCACAATTGGCAGCAGATGGAAATGGCCCACTACACTTCCTGAGTGGTTAAAAGCTACTGGCGAAACGGACCAATCAGGTCTCAGACTCTAACTGTTCTCTAGAATGCCATGGAATCTAAGCTGCACTTTCAGACTAAAACATATATGTCTCAAATGGCACCCTATTCCCTATGGGCCCTGGTCAATAGTAGTGCACTATATATAGGGAATAGGGCTCTGGTCAACAGTAGTACACTATATTTAGGGAATAGGGTCCCTGGTTAACAGTAGTAAACTATATAGGGAATAGGGCTCTGGTCAACAGTAGAACACTATATAGGGAATAGGGCCCTGGTCAACAGTAGTGCACTATATAGGGAATAGGGCCCTGGTCAACAGTAGTGCACTATATAGGGAATAGGGCTCTGGTCAACAGTAGTGCACTATATAGGGAATAGGGCTCTGGTCAACAGTAGTACACTATATAGGGAATAGGGCCCTGGTCAACAGTAGTACACTATATAGGGAATAGGGCTCTGGTCAACAGTAGTGCACTATATAGGGAATAGGGCTCTGGTCAACAGTAGTTCAAACTGAGAAGCAGAGACATTTTCTCAGTTTTAAATCTAATTTCCTGCAATTCTATAACTTTGCCTTATGACATGTTAATGATATGTGAGTAAGAGTGACTAACCAAACCAACGGGAGCTTCCTGGAGGTCAGGGAGCTTCCTGGAGGTCAGGGAGCTTCCTGGAGGTCAGGGCCCCGGGGCCCGTCCCTGAATGCCTGGTCGGCAGTCTGCCATAATTACTACACATTTAGATAGTTGGTTTGACTAATTTACCAATCCAAAACTTGTTAGCTGACATAGCTAATTAAGTGACTGACAAAACCAAATGTCACCTTGTGTATTTACCTATTCTAACTCTCAACAATAAGCTGAGACCCCAACAGGGTCACTTTTACCTGCATCCAGACTGAGTCATTACCTGGACCCAGACTGAGTCATTACCTGGACCCAGACTGAGTCATTACCTGGACCCAGACTGAGTCATTACCTGGACCCAGACTGAGTCATTACCTGGACCCAGACTGAGTCATTACCTGGACCCAGACTGAGTCATTACCTGGACCCAGACTGAGTCATTACCTGGACCCAGACTGAGTCAATACCTGGACCCAGACTGAGTCAATACCTGGACCCAGACTGAGTCATTACCTGGACCCAGACTGAGTCATTACCTGGACCCAGACTAGACTGAGTCATTACCTGGACCCAGACTGAGTCATTACCTGGAGACCCATGGACCCAGACTGAGTCATTACCTGGACCCAGACTGAGTCAATACCTGGACCCGACTGAGTCATTACCTGGACCCAGACTGAGTCATTACCTGTACCCAGCTGAGTCATTACCTGGACCCAGACTGAGTCATTACCTGGACCCAGACTGAGTCATTACCTGGACCCAGACTGAGTCAATTACCTGGAACCAGACTGAGTCATTACCTGGACCCAGACTGAGTCAATACCTGCATCCAGACTGAGTCATTACCTAGACCCAGACTGAGTCAATACCTGGACCCAGACTGAGTCATTACCTGGACCCAGACTGAGTCAATACCTGGACCCAGACTGAGTCATTACCTGGACCCAGACTGAGTCATTACCTGGCACCCAGACTGAGTCATTACCTGGACCCAGACTGAAGTCATTACCTGGACCCAGACTGAGTCATTACCTGGACCCAGACTGAGTCATTACCTGGACCCAGACTGAGTCATTACCTGGACCCAGACTGAGTCATTACCTAGACCCAGACTGAGTCAATACCTGGACCCAGACTGAGTCATTACCTGGACCCAGACTGAGTCATTACCTGGACCCAGACTGAGTCATTACCTGGACCCAGACTGAGTCATTACCTGGACCCAGAATGAGTCATTACCTGGACCCAGACTGAGTCATTACCTGCATCCAGACTGAGTCAATACCTGGACCCAGACTGAGTCAATACCTGGACCCAGACTGAGTCATTACCTGGACCCAGACTGAGTCATTACCTGGACCCAGACTGAGTCATACCTGGACCCAGACTGAGTCAATACCTGGACCCAGACTGAGTCATTACCTGGACCCAGACTGAGTCATTACCTGGACCCAGACTGAGTCATTACCTGGACCCAGACTGAGTCATTACCTGCATCCAGACTGAGTCATTACCTGGACCCAGACTGAGTCAATACCTGGACCCAGACTGAGTCATTACCTAGACCCAGACTGAGTCAATACCTGGACCCAGACTGAGTCATTACCTGGACCCAGACTGAGTCATTACCTGGACCCAGACTGAGTCAATACCTGGACCCAGACTGAGTCAATACCTGGACCCAGACTGAGTCATTACCTGGACCCAGACTGAGTCATTACCTGGACCCAGACTGAGTCATTACCTATACCCAGACTGAGTCATTACCTGCACCAGACTGAGTCATTACCTGGACCCAGACTGAGTCATTACCTGGACCCAGACTGAGCCATTACCTGGACCCAGACTGAGTCATTACCTGCATCCAGACTGAGTCATTACCTGGACCCAGACTGAGTCATTACCTATACCCAGACTGAGTCATTACCTGCATCCAGACTGAGTCATTACCTGGACCCAGACTGAGTCATTACCTGGACCCAGACTGAGTCATTACCTGGACCCAGACTGAGTCATTACCTGGACCCAGACTGAGTCAATACCTGGACCCAGACTGAGTCAATACCTGGACCCAGACTGAGTCATT
>NW_021822759.1:7500-30000 GCF_901001165.1 Salmo trutta | reverse complement strand
TCTGTGATGGACAGATCATACAGAGAGAGAAAGTAACGCCCTCGTTTCACCTTCAATCATCCTTCTCTTCTTCCCTCTTTCTTTCCCCTCAGGCAGATATCTAACATCACTCCAGGCCTCCCTGAATCCTAACCTCCCTGAATCCTAACCTCCCTGAATCCTAACCTCCCTGAATCCTAATCTCCCTGAATCCTAACCTCCCTGAATCCTAACCTCCCTGAATCCTAACCTCCCTGAATCCTATCCTCCCTGAATCCTAATCTCCCTGAATCCTAACCTCCCTGAATCCTAATCTCCCTGAATCCTAACCTCCCTGAATCCTAACCTCCCTGAATCCTAACCTCCCTGAATCCTAACCTCCCTGAATCCTAACCTCCCTGAATCCTAACCTCCCTGAATCCTAACCTCCCTGAATCCTAATCTCCCTGAATCCTAACCTCGGTGCCACAGAATAGTTCAGAGATTTGACAAATTTGTATTTTTGTTGACTGACCTTGAAGGCAGTCTGTAGATGAAATTTGATACATGCTAAAATGGGGGAATTGACCCAAACATGCAAATGTTGTTTATATTTTGCAATGGCTAGGTGTAGATGGTCACTTCCTGTCTCCAGACTCCTGTCAAGGTAAGTAAACAAGTAGCATATCCTATTTTAAGGAAACAATCAATGAAATATGTCACATTTCTGAACTATTCATTTATCCATTATAATGAACAGTAGTCCACCAAATAAGGAATAGGGTTCCATTTCGGAAGCCAAAAAATGTTTAGCCTCTAGTGGCCACTCCATCACACTCCCCTTCACTGACCTGTGGCCCTCCGGCTGATGCATTGTGGGATGGGGTCAAGGGAGTGACTGGCTCTATGATTAATATCAGGGTACAGGGCTGCCCTCTCCATCGTTCACACACACACACACACACACACACACACACACACACACACACACACACACACACACACACACACACACACACACACACACACACACACACACACACACACCCTCTCTGTGTTGTAAAGGTGAACAAGTCAGCCTAGTTGGGAGGTGTCATTATGGGGTCCTTCCACCGTCCAACCTGCTCCTCTAGGGAGTCCATCAATCAGCCTGTCTCAAACTGACACTAAACTAAACCGCCAGCAGACTTAGCCTAGTCTGGGCTGGACTCTCCTCCTTCTCACTGTCTCTCTCTGTCTCTCTCTCTTCCTGTCTCCTCACACTGTCTCTCCATCCCTCTCTCTCTCTCTTCCTGTCTCCTCACACTGTCTCTCCATCCCTCTCTCTCTCTCTCTCTCACCCTCTCTTGCTCTCCACACATCTCTCTCTCTCTCTCTCTCTCTCTCTCTCCTTACACCTTCTCTCTTGTTCTTCTTAGGCCTTCTCTCTCTGTCTCTCTTTTTCTCCCGCCCTACTTTTCAAATCAAATCAAATGAAATGTAGCAGTCACATATGCATATTTATCAGATGTTATTGGGGGTGTAGTGGAATACTCTGTATCTCTCTGCCTCCTCCCTCTCCATTAACTTTCTCTCCATGTGCTCCATGTTTCTTTCTCCAAATGCATGGAGCACATTGAGTACATAGTTACTCACTATTTATGGAACCTGCCATTAACTCCAAACATACAACCTGTTCTAGATCACATATGTTCACTCTGACGCTCTCTCTCTCTCTCTCTCTCTCAGAGAGCGAGAGAGATGCCCTACCTATATCCCCCTACAGCAATCCTCATACTTTAAAGAATGAGAGGGACCGAGAGCGAGAAAGAGAGAGAGAGTTAATCAGGAGACAGACCCTGAAACAGGCCGTCTTAATGAAATCAGGAAGGGTCTAATTTGCGGCAGTGGGATGCAGAATAAGTCATGACACCGTTTATGAAGTTCAGACAGGAGAGTGGATCTCTCTCGCCTAGTTTCAGTGGTCCAATTAGAGTCTGCTTTAATTTGTGACCCTGTGGTTCATTCACCCGATAGACTGAAGACGAATTAACATATGGCAGCAAGAGAGAGATAGAGAGAGAGGGGAGGGGAGGGGAGGGGAGGGGAGGGGAGGGGAGGGGAGGGGAGGAGAAGAGAGGAGAGGAGAGGAAGGCAGAGAGTGTGTGAGTGAGAGAGAAAGAGAACGTGTTCCATCTCTGGAACAGCCAAGTGTACGCCGTCTTGTACCACACACGCAAAAACACACCAACATTCTCAACCTTTCTCCCCTCCCTGACTGACTGTCTCTCTCTCCTTTAGACTTTCCCTTTGCACTCTTTTTCAGCAGTCAATCACCCCTCTTTGTCTGATCTCCTGAGTCTCCTCTGGTTCAGCCTTTGATAAGAATAGCCTACTCCCTCTTATGTCACTCAAAACACATGCAGACACACAGCCCCACCTCCTCCCCTCGCCCTCTGGTCTCCTCTCCTTTCCTCCCCTCTCCTCGGCTCTCCCCTTAATAAAAATGCTAATTGAAACAGAGTCTGCCAGGTATGTCTGTGTGTGGCCACTGGAGGCTCGTCAGTCAGCCACCGGAGTGTGTGAAGCTCGGCAGGGAACGTCATTAATTTTGATCTGTTCTGACTAGTCAACTGTAACTTTACAAATAACAGACCCTTGGCAAACACACACACACACACACACACACACACACACACACACACACACACACACACACACACACACACACACACACACACACGCCAGACGCACACACACGGTACACACACACACAAACATGCCAGACGCATACACACACACGAGGAGAGACGCACACACACACACCACACAGTCGCACTCTGCATAATAATCAGACAGACATAATAATATTATTATGCAGAGAGGCAGAGTGAGGAGCATCTGCAACGACTGTGTGTGTGTGTGTGTGTGTGTGTGTGTGTGTGTGTGTGTGTGTGTGTGTGTGTGTATAAAGCAGCCTTGATATAACTGTTGATATCTACAGGCTCATCGTTCATATGTAATTCTCACACCAATACCACAATATGCCATTCAAACCAAAACCACCATATGTCATTGATCCCAATACCACCACATGTAATTCACACCAACACCACCACATGTAATTCATACCAACACCACCACATGTAATTCATACCAACACCACCACATGTAATTCACACCAATACCATATGTAATTCACACCAACACCACCACATGTAATTCACACCAATACCACCACATGTAATTCACACCAATACCACATGTAATTCACACCAACACCACCACATGTAATTCACACCAATACCACATGTAATTCACACCAACACCACCACATGTAATTCACACCAATACCACCACATGTAATTCACACCAATACCACATGTAATTCACACCAACACCACCACATGTAATTCACACCAATACCACATGTAATTCACACCAATACCACCACATGTAATTCACACCAATACCACCACATGTAATTCACACCAATACCACATGTAATTCACACCAACACCACCACATGTAATTCACACCAATACCACCACATGTAATTCACACCAATACCACATGTAATTCACACCAATACCACCACATGTAATTCACACCAATACCACCATATGTAATTTACACCAATACCACCACATGTAATTCACACCAATACCTCCACATGTAATTCATACAGTACCAATACCACCACATGTAATTCATACAGTACCAATATCACCAAATGTAATTCACACCAATACCACCATATGTAATTCACACCAGTACCACCATATGTAATTCATACAGTACCAATACCACCACATGTAATTCATACATTACCAATACCACCATATGTAATTCATACCAGTACCACCATATGTAATTCATACAGTACCAATACCACCATATGTAATTCATACCAATACCACCATATGTAATTCATACAGTACCAATACCACCATATGTAATTCATACCAGTACCACCATATATCATTCACATACCAATTTTCTGTTCAATGGCAAGGGGTTATGTCTTGAGCTGTGGATAGACCCAAGTCCTCC
Organism: Salmo trutta; assembly: GCF_901001165.1. NCBI lineage: Eukaryota > Metazoa > Chordata > Actinopteri > Salmoniformes > Salmonidae > Salmo > Salmo trutta. The sequence goes on along the minus strand of NW_021822759.1, from coordinate 26,010 downwards.
ATCTCTCTCAGGTTTCACACTAAATCCAGGCCAGTGACAGGGCTCATAGTTAGATTGAAAACACTCACACGCACGCACGCACGCATGCACACACACACACACACACACACACACACACAAGGACACAGACACACACACACACTATCTCTCAAGTCTTCCATCTCTCTCAAGTTTCACACTAAATCCAGGCCAGTGACAGGGCTCATAGTTAGATTGAAAACACTCACACGCACGCACGCACGCACACACACACACACACACACACACACACACACACACACACACACACACACATACACGACAGGGCTCGTATATAGATGAAAAACATCCCCCACTTCGTCTCAGACAATAATTCTACCTGAGTCGGAACGACGGAGACGCCGAAAGAAAACTGGGGCGAACGGAACGAGGGATAGGTGTGTGTTTTAGAAACCTGGAAACCTGGAAACGAGGGATGAAGAAAAAGGAAGACTTGTGAGGAAGGGAGGATTAAATTCCTCCAATCCATCTCTCCCTTCAAATAGAAAAAACCCCTCACTACCCCTGTCCCCTGTTTCCTCTCCCTCTCCCCCTTCATATTTCACATTTAAGTCTTTATGCCATGCCAGGTAGATTTCATTCCATTTGGATTCTGACACACAAACTATTTGACTAAAACTGTAATTCTATCTAGTTCTGCGTTTTTCAAAATGATCGAGCCGGGATAGGGATATGCTAAGGCTTTTAACACCGCATCTCGCGTGCACACACACACACACACACACACACACACACACACACACAGACCTTTAACATCCATCTCTCTTTCTCTGCTGATCTGGTAAAAGATGAAAGAGAGAGATCCTGAAGCTGACAAAGTGACATTTCTCCCTCTGTGGTTCACACAGAAGGGCGAGAGATAAAGACCACTGATAAAGACCAGTGATAAAAAGAAGGACATGTATATTAGAAAGTGGATAATCTTTAAAAGATATTCTCTCTATCTCACTTTCTTCATCTCTCTATCTCCTGTTCTCTCTGTCTGTCTCTGTCACTCTGAGATCTTTGAAAGTAGCTAGGAACGTTTTTTTTTAAAGAAGTTGAATTGAAATCAAACATGTAACTTTTTTCCCCCAGATCAGGAAATGGAAATGTGAAATGATGAAACGGTCTGGCCTTTCCCATATCTCCACCATCAGATGGCTGTAATGATACCACAACAGTGGGACTAAGAGACAGGGATTAATGTGAGCTTCTATGGACCTGACCTTGGCCTCTATTTAGGTGGGTTTCTAGTGTTTAGGACCCAATAACAGACCTTCTTTCTCTCGTGAATGAAATGCAATTTAGATTGGAATTACAGGACAATGTTCCTAGTTAGAATAATATTCTAGATTCTATGGACTCTGGATTTCTATTGAGATGGCTACCCGGGGCTTCAGGCTTAGAGCCCAAGTCAATCACTATAACAGACATTCATGTTCTTATGGTTGAAATCAAATGCAGAATGGACAATGAGACACGTTTTTAGAAATGGGAACGTTCATGTTAATTTGTATTCATTTCTATTCATCCTCTTGTTAGCTAGCGGCCTGCGTGGCCTTGAGACGGTGTTGTGAATGACATGAGATGCCAGACAGGCTTGAGCGCGTCCCAAACGACAGGAAGTGATAGTGGAAGACAGGAAGTCTCCCTGGGGATCGTTTTGTTTCGGGTAGCAGATTACTACACATCACCGCATCGCTCTGATCAGAGCTCATCTAGTTTGTAACATGTTTATTCATGAGAGAGAGGGGGTCCTTAAGGACATGAACCATACACAGAGAAACACACACACATGGATGTGCACCCCTACCCCCCAACACACACACACCCAGTCCGCTCTTTCCTGTAATATTTCTCATGATACCACCTTCCCAGTATTTCAAAACCATGTCACCTGATCACTAATCGCTTTTCTCCCCCAGGAAATAATTATATTGTCATCTCAGCTCCTGTCTTGTGTCCTGTGTGTGTGTGTGTTCTCTGTGTGTGTGTCCTGTGTGTGTGTCCTGTGTGTGTGTTCTCTGTGTGTGTGTCCTGTGTGTGTGTCCTGTGTGTTCTCTGTGTGTGTGTCTTGTGCGTGTGTCCTGTATGTGTGTGTCCTGTGTGTTCTCTGTGTGTGTGTCCTGTGCGTGTGTCCTGTGTGTGTGTGTGTGTCCTGTGTGTTCTCTGTGTGTGTGTCCAGTCTGTCTTTTGCAGATTTAATAAAGAGATATTATTACAACAACATAATACTGTCTATGATCTCCTCCTACTTACAGTCTCTGAGAATAATCACTCAAATGATACAAAAATTCCACGGAAATGAGAGAGAGGCTAGTGCAGGAGGAGGCGGAGGGATATTATATTTAGGTTTTCTCCGCGCTTCGGCTTTTGCGCGTAATGAGAGAATCTGATCTGTTTACAGACCCAGTTTCCGTGGTAACTGAGTTACGGTGAAGGTCCTGGTTAAAGTGTTAATACTGTTGCTCTCATCTTTTGTTATACCAATGAGGCCACGCTGGCCACAAACGTTTTGTGGAGGGTCATCCATAAAGACCTTATTTTGGGGCGCCAGGTAGCCTAGTGGTTACAGCGTAGCCTAGCGGTTAGAGCGTAGCCTAGCGGTTACAGCGTAGCCTAGCGGTTAGAGCGTAGCCTAGCGGTTAGAGCGTAGCCTAGCGGTTAGAGCGTAGCCTAGCGGTTAGAGCGTAGCCTAGCGGTTAGAGCGTAGCCTAGCGGTTAGAGCGTAGCCTAGCGGTTAGAGCTTAGCCTAGCGGTTAGAGCGTAGCCTAGCGGTTAGAGCGTTGGGCCAGTAACTGAAAGGTTGCTGGATCGAATCCCTGAACTGACAAGGTAAAAATCTGTCATTCTGCTGCTGAACAAGACAGTTAACCCACTGTTCCCTGGTAGGCCGTCATTGTAAAATAAGAATTTGTTCTTAACTGACTTGTTAAATAAAAAAAAACAAATAATAATAATAATATTCATTACTATATCATACTATATGCATCTATATATAACTATAAGTGACTAAGTCTTGACCCCTGCCACAGCGTACTATGTACAGAGAGACACGTTCATCCTTTCATAGAGGAGGTCAGATTGTGTACACCTTCCTCTTCAATCGCACAGGGTTCCACGTCAGCGCACCTCCTCGAAAAGTGTCCTGCGGGCATGGAGTTCTGGGAGGTCGATGCGGACATGTGTGGACGGGAGTGGATGTTCGGTATTGCATCATTTTGTTGGAGCGTACCTAGTGGACGGGGAAGACAACATTAGTGTGTAAATGATGCTTAAGAAACATGTTTTGTTGGGGAACAAATGAAAATGGGCACGTGGTGATTAAACAGTTATTATATTGAATACACACTTACAGTCAAAAGCTTTATTAATAATTTCTTAGATGAGTAGATTGAGAGTACTTAGACTAGTTTCAGGGTAAGGAACCATCAAACATCAAGTTATAAAATACTGAAATTCTTCTCGAACCAGGAACTAGAAACTTCCATGAATAATATTTTTGAAGGGACAATTAACAGCGTGACACATGGTGAATATAATCATGATACATTTCCTGTAATTTGAAGCTTCAATTAAACGTAATCTGAAATAGAAATCTTGATAAGTAATTACCGATATAACTTGTTTATCTAGAAAAAAAAACTTGTAGAGATCGGTAACCAGGTAACACAGGGACACAGAGGCGACACGGAAAGGAGAAGAAAATCTGTACAAAACAATTTATTTTTATCATCCTGTCATCATCCCCCCATTCCTCTTCACTATAGTGCACTAACACACACACACACACACACACAATCATTTATCCTAGTGATGAGAGTTTCAGGGAGTCATTCAGGTATAGTTATATTAATGATTGAGAAGACACAGGTAGCTACAATAATGATACATATTGATAGGAGTCTAGTCAGTCAGTCAGTCAGAGTGTGTGTGTGTTATGTGTTGATTGAGTAAGGCTATAAGACATTAAATATCCAGCTCTAATACACATCACCTATAACATGACATGTAAAAAGATTGCGTCAATATTGCCAACAATGTATAAAATAATGATTAATAATAATAATCATATAAAACAGTAGTAAATAATAATACAATTTAAAATAAATAACAACAATGAAATGGTAACAATCAATAGTAGAAATATAATAAATATAAAAGGTTAAACATGGAAAATGAAATTATAACAAACTCTAACTAACTGTCATCTTCACCATTACATCAGTACTACAACTACCATCATTACTACTACTACTACCACCACCATTACATCAGTACTACAACTACCATCATTACTACTACTACTACCACCACCATTACATCAGTACTACAACTACCATCATTACTACTACTACTACCACCACCATTACATCAGTACTACAACTACCATCATTACTACTACTACCACCATTACATCAGTACTACAACTACCATCATTACTACTACTACTACTACTACCACCATTACATCAGTACTACAACTACCATCATTACTACTACTACTACTACCACCATTACATCAGTACTACAACTACCATCATTACTACAACTACTACTACCACCATTACATCAGTACTACAACTACCATCATTACTACTACTACTACCACCATTACATCAGTACTACAACTACCATCATTACTACTACTACTACTACCACCATTACATCGGTACTACAACTACCATCATTACTACTACTACTACCACCATTACATCAGTACTACAACTACCATCATTACTACTACTACTACTACCACCATTACATCAGTACTACAACTACCATCATTACTACTACTACTACTACCACCATTACATCAGTACTACAACTACCATCATTACTACTACTACTACTACTACTACTACCACCATTACATCAGTACTACAACTACCATCATTACTACTACTACTACAACTACTACTACCACCATTACATCAGTACTACAACTACCATCATTACCACTACTACTACCACCATTACATCAGTACTACAACTACCATCATTACTACTACTACTACTACCACCATTACATCAGTACTACAACTACCATCATTACTACTACTACTACTACCACCATTACATCAGTACTACAACTACCATCATTACTACTACTACTACCACCACCATTACATCAGTACTACAACTACCATCATCATTACTCCTACTACTACCACCATTACATCAGTACTACAACTACCATCATCAGTACTACTACTACTACTACCACCATTACATCAGTACTACAACTACCATCATTACTACTACTACTACTACTACCACCATTACATCAGTACTACAACTACCATCATTACTACTACTACTACTACTACCACCATTACATCAGTACTACAACTACCATCATTAATACTACTACTACTACTACCACCACCATTACATCAGTACTACAACTACCATCATTACTACTACTACCACCACCATTACATCAGTACTACAACTACCATCATTACTACTACTGCTACTACTACCACCATTACATCAGTACTACAACTACCATCATCATTACTACTACTACCACCACCATTACATCAGTACTACAACTACCATCATTACTACTACTACTACTACTACCACCATTACATCAGTACTACAACTACCATCATTACTACTACTACTACTACTACCACCATTACATCAGTACTACAACTACCATCATCATTACTACTACTACCACCATTACATCAATACTACAACTACCATCATTACTACTACTACCACCACCACCATTACATCAGTACTACAACTACCATCATCATTACTACTACTACCACCACCATTACATCAGTACTACAACTACCATCATTGCTACTACTACAACTACTACCACCATTACATCAGTACTACAACTACCATCATTACTACTACTACTACCACCACCATTACATCAGTACTACAACTACCATCATCATTACTACTACTACTACCACCACCATTACATTAGTACTACAACTACCATCATTACTACTACTACTACTACTACCACCATTACATCAGTACTACAACTACCATCATTACTACTACTACTACCACCACCATTACATCAGTACTACAACTACCATCATCATTACTACTACTACTACCACCACCATTACATCAGTACTACAACTACCATCATCATTACTACTACTACCACCACCATTACATCAGTACTACAACTACCATCATTGCTACTACTACTACTACTACCACCATTACATCAGTACTACAACTACCATCATTACTACTACTACCACCACCATTACATCAGTACTACAACTACCATCATCATTACTACTACTACTACCACCACCATTACATCAGTACTACAACTACCATCATTACTACTACTACTACCACCACCATTACATCAGTACTACAACTACCATCATTACTACTACTACTACTACCAACATTACATCAGTACTACAACTACCATCATTACTACTACTACTACTACCACCATTACATCAGTACTACAACTACCATCATTACTACTACTACCACCACCACCATTACATCAGTACTACAACTACCATCATTACTACTACTACTACCACCACCATTACATCAGTACTACAACTACCATCATCATTACTACTACTACTACTACCACCATTACATCAGTACTACAACTACCATCATTACTACTACTACTACCACCATTACATCAGTACTACAACTACCATCATTACTACTACTACTACTACCACTATTACATCAGTACTACAACTACCATCATTACTACTACTACTACCACCACCATTACATCAGTACTACAACTACCATCATCATTACTACTACTACTACCACCACCATTACATCAGTACTACAACTACCATCATTAATACTACTACTACTACCACCATTACATCAGTACTACAACTACCATCATTACTACTACTACTACTACCACCATTACATCAGTACTACAACTACCATCATCATTACTACTACTACTACTACCACCATTACATCAGTACTACAACTACCATCATTACTACTACTACTACTACTACCACCACCATTACATCAGTACTACAACTACCATCATCATTACTACTACTACCACCATTACATCAGTACTACAACTACCATCATTACTACTACTACTACCACCATTACATCAGTACTACAACTACCATCATCATTACTACTACTACTACCACCACCATTACATCAGTACTACAACTACCATCATTAATACTACTACTACTACCACCATTACATCAGTACTACAACTACCATCATTACTACTACTACTACTACCACCATTACATCAGTACTACAACTACCATCATTACTACTACTACAACTACCATCATTACATCAGTACTACAACTACCATCATTACTACTACTACTACTACCACCATTACATCAGTACTACAACTACCATCATCATTACTATTACTACTACTACCACCATTACATCAGTACTACAACTACCATCATTACTACTACTACTACTACTACCACCACCATTACATCAGTAATACAACTACCATCATCATTACTACTACTACCACCATTACATCAGTACTACAACTACCATCATTACTACTACTACCACCACCACCATTACATCAGTACTACAACTACCATCATTACTACTACTACTACTACCACCATTACATCATTACTACAACTACCATCATTACTACTACTACTACTACCACCATTACATCAGTACTACAACTACCATCATTACTACTACTACTACTACCACCATTACATCAGTACTACAACTACCATCATTACTACTACTACTACTACCACCATTACATCGGTACTACAACTACCATCATTACTACAACTACTACTACCACCATTACATCAGTACTACAACTACCATCATTACTACTACTACTACTACTACCACCACCATTACATCAGTACTACAACTACCATCATTACTACTACAACTACCACCACCATTACATCAGTACTACAACTACCATCATTACTACTACTACCACCACCACCATTACATCAGTACTACAACTACCATCATTGCTACTACTACTACTACTACCACCATTACATCAGTACTACAACTACCATCATTACTACTACTACTACCACCACCATTACATCAGTACTACAACTACCATCATCATTACTACTACTACTACCACCACCATTACATCAGTACTACAACTACCATCATTACTACTACTACTACTACTACCACCATTACATCAGTACTACAACTACCATCATTACTACTACTACTACCACCACCATTACATCAGTACTACAACTACCATCATCATTACTACTACTACTACCACCACCACCATTACATCAGTACTACAACCACCATCATCATTACTACTACTACCACCACCATTACATCAGTACTACAACTACCATCATTGCTACTACTACTACTACTACCACCATTACATCAGTACTACAACTACCATCATTACTACTACTACTACCACCACCATTACATCAGTACTACAACTACCATCATCATTACTACTACTACTACCACCACCATTACATCAGTACTACAACTACCATCATTACTACTACTACTACCACCACCATTACATCAGTACTACAACTACCATCATTACTACTACTACTACTACCACCATTACATCAGTACTACAACTACCATCATTACTACAACTACTACTACCACCATTACATCAGTACTACAACTACCATCATTACTACTACTACCACCACCACCATTACATCAGTACTACAACTACCATCATTACTACTACTACTACCACCACCATTACATCAGTACTACAACTACCATCATCATTACTACTACTACTACTACCACCATTACATCAGTACTACAACTACCATCATTACTACTACTACTACCACCATTACATCAGTACTACAACTACCATCATTACTACTACTACTACTACCACTATTACATCAGTACTACAACTACCATCATTACTACTACTACTACTACTACTACCACCATTACATCAGTACTACAACTACCATCATTACTACTACTACTACTACCACCATTACATCAGTACTACAACTACCATCATTACTACTACTACTACTACCACCATTACATCAGCACTACAACTACCATCATTACTACTACTACTACTACCACCATTACATCAGTACTACAACTACCATCATTACTACTACTACTACCACCACCATTACATCAGTACTACAACTACCATCATCATTACTACTACTACTACCACCATTACATCAGTACTACAACTACCATCATTACTACTACTACTACTACCACCACCATTACATCAGTACTACAACTACCATCATTACTACTACTACTACTACCACCATTACATCAGTACTACAACTACCATCATTACTACTACTACTACTTCCACCATTACATCAGTACTACAACTACCATCATCATTACTACTACTACTACCACCACCATTACATCAGTACTACAACTACCATCATTACTACTACTACTACCACCATTACATCAGTACTACAACTACCATCATTACTACTACTACTACTACCACCATTACATCAGTACTACAACTACCATCATTACTACTACTACTACCACCACCATTACATCAGTACTACAACTACCATCATTACTACTACTACTACCACCACCATTACATCAGTACTACAACTACCATCATTACTACTACTACTACTACTACTACCACCACTAAACTGCTATCATTACCATCACACCTACTACCCGTACCGCAACTTTTTGGAATATAATCACAACAATAATAATATTAATAATCACAACAACAACAATAATAATAATTATGACAATAAAACTAATAATAAGTAAGTTACTGCTTACTATGCAGACGTTATTTATCAGCGTCCCTCAGGCTATGCAAATACCTATCTGGCTGCAAGAGGAAACATTGCTCCTTCGGCCATGAGTAATTTTAGTTTCTCCTCTGGGCTTAATAAGTTAAAATTGTGAATAAAGTATTTTCTGTGAATAATGAATCTCCTGGTGAGGAATATTTCTCACGTCCCCTGTCGTGCAGTGACCACATACACGCTCCTCTTTGGGTAGCCATGTCTTTTTATGTCTGCTGGTTTCTATTGCCAATCGGTGGTCACTCAGCCTGTACTTGGAAAGGATCTGTCTCTGCTTTGTATCTCTGACAGAGTAGAGATAATCAGCCAATTCATATTCTCTGTTTAGGGTCAGATAGCAATTTAGTCGGCTTTGGGATTTTAGTTTGTTTTTCCAATGTTGTAAATATGAGTCCTTTGATTTTGCTTATTTGAATTATTTATTTTGAAGCAGTGCTGGTGTCAGCTTGGTTGGTTAGGTCCAACACCAGTGGACTGAGAGGGCTCGTTTCTGGGCTCAGCTCTAGTGTGTGAAGTGCTTTAAATTGGAGACTTGAAATTGGACTTGAATTTAGGTGTAGCAAAAAAGTAAATTATATTTTTTGTATTTTCATTACTTCTGGAAAGCGGTCCAATTATGCCCTAAATACACGCATTTCCTTGGACATAATTCTGCATGCAGGGCTTCAATTGGATGTTTGTCCCACATTTCAAAGTCCACTTTATTGAGTGGCCCCAAAACCTCACTTCCGTAAAAAGCTATTAGTAGGATTACGCTGTCAGATATTTTTGTCAATTTTTTTTTTCTCTCTCTCTCTCTCTCTCTCTCTCTCTCTCTCTCTCTCTCTCTCTCTCTCTCTCTCTCTCTCCAGCATCAATTCAAGGAGTTTTATTGGCATGGGAAACATATGTTAACATTGCCAAAGGAAGTGAAGTAGATAATAATCAAAAGTGAAATAAACAATTAAAAATGAACAGTAAACATTACACTCACAGAAGTTCCAAAAGAACAAATGTCATATTATGTGCAAATAGTTAAAGTACAAAAGGGAAAATAAATAAATATGGGTTGTATTTATAATGGTGTTTGTTCTTCACTGGTTGACCTTTTCTTGTGGCAACAGGTCACACATCTTGCTGCTGTGATGGAACACTGTGGTATTTCACCCAGTAGATATGGGAGTTTATCAAAATTGGGTTGTTTTCTAGTTCTTTGTGGATCTGTTTTGGTGTTTTTTCTGCATTATCAAATGAGGAGAGACAAACTTATCCCACAAGTCAGAGTTATACTTAAACTAAATCTTTATTCACTTATTAAAAAGGGAGCAAGGCCACTACATACACACAAAGTGAATGGAGTGAGAGCTGGAATAATAAAGAGACGCAAGGGGTTTATATAGAAACCCAAGAACTGCTTAATCATGGTTGGTTCCACCCCTCCCCAGCAGATCAAGGCATCACAAGCTTCCTTGTTTTCTTCTTGTGGCCAGGTTTATTGGGTGAGTGAGGTCACAGCGGACAAACAAGTGATAAAGTCAGTTCCGTTTACTCCCTACTCCACTAAGCTAGCCTCTGTTCTCTTCTCTCTCTCCACAGCTGTGCCCTTGGAAGATAGTAGAAGAACAGGACGGGCTGAAGAACTGTGGTCACTTCTCAGTGGCTATTTTTCTCATGCCGTGTGACCAGGTTACTCAGAAGCAATTGAAACAGTACAGGTCTATTTGTTCCTCAAGCTTATCTCCATCCCATGTCCTTGACTACACGCCCAGACCAGCTGCGAGGAGTGAGTGTGGAAGAGATGAACCATCCTTTCTCAGAAGCACAGCATTGGCACTAAAGAAATGTCTCTACTATTGTTAAGCATATTAATTGTTAACTGTTAATATTAAACAAATCAGGGAAATACGTGATTTTTCTCTCACAATGTGTAATCTGAGGGAAATATTTGTCTCTAATACGGTCTTACATTTGACAGGAGGTTAGGAAGTACAGCTCAGTCTGACAGCTAAGGCTTTCTGACAGCTAAGTGTTTCTGACAGCTAAGTGTTTTTGACAGCTAAGTGTTTCTGACAGCTAAGGGTTTCTGACAGCTAAGGGTTTCTAACTCTGACAGCTAAGGGTTTCTGAGAGCTAAGTGTTTCTGACAGCTAAGTGTTTCTGACAGTTAAGGGTTTCTGACAGCTAAGGATTTCTGACAGCTAAGTGTTACTGACAGTTAAGGGTTTCTGACAGCTAAGGATTTCTGACAGCTAAGGATTTCTGACAGCTAAGTATTTCTGACAGTAAAGGGTTTCTGACAGCTAAGGATTTCTGACAGCTAATTGTTTCTGACAGCTAAGTATTTCTGACAGTAAAGGGTTTCTGACAGCTAAGTGTTTCTGACAGCTAAGGATTTCTGACAGCTAATTGTTTCTGACAGCTAAGGATTTCTGACAGCTAAGTGTTTCTGACAGCTAAGGGTTTCTGACAGCTAAGGATTTCTGACAGCTAAGTGTTTCTGACAGTTAAGGGTTTCTGACAGCTAAGTGTTTCTGACAGTAAAGGGTTTCTGACAGCTAAATGTTTCTGACAGCTAAGGATTTCTGACAGCTAAGTGTTTCTGACAGCTAAGTGTTTCTGACAGTAAAGGGTTTCTGACAGCTAAGTGTTTCTGACAGTAAAGGGTTTCTGACAGCTAAATGTTTCTGACAGCTAAGGATTTCTGACAGCTAAGGATTTCTGACAGCTAAGTGTTTCTGACAGTAAAGGGTTTCTGACAGTAAAGTGTTTCTGACAGCTAAGGATTTCTGACAGCTAAGGATTTCTGACAGCTAAGTGTTTCTGACAGCTAAGTGTTTCTGACAGTAAAGTGTTTCTGACAGCTAAGTGTTTCTGACAGTAAAGGGTTTCTGACAGCTAAATGTTTCTGACAGCTGAGGAATTGTTACGTTTCTTTCTTCCTGTCTTCTAGGCCTTACCTATCTGACCAGTCTTTTGAATTAATGTGTGGAGTGATCTGCACACACACACACACACACACACACACACACACACACACACACACACACACACGCATATACACACACACACACACACACACACACACACACACACACACACACAATAAGACACAGACAGACAGACAGACAGACAGACAGACAGACAGACAGACAGACAGACAGACAGACAGACAGACAGACAGACAGACAGACAGACAGACAGACAGACAGACAGACAGACAGACAGACAGACAGACAGACAGACAGACTCATAACTTTATTGTCCAGGGAAGCAGATGGACAAATAATGTTTCCTTTCATGAGGACACCTGCAGTGTCTATTAGTTGCCACTATAAACAACCTTTATTGAATTGAAATGGAATAGCCTGAAGACATGGAGACATGACCTGTGAACTTGCTAAAGTAATATTTCATCACCAGGGTACTGATGCTGCATGGACCCTCCTGACTCTGTTCTACAACTTCTATACAGCAAGTCAATGATGTGTAAATCACAACCACAACATTCAACACACTAACAACCCAGTCCTACAACATCCCTGTTATTACTGTACACTGTCAATTAAACAACACAGTTACACTAACAACCCAGTCCTACAACATCCCTGTTATTACTGTACACTGTCAATTAAACAGCACAGTCAACACACTAACAACCCAGTCCTACAACATCCCTGTTATTACTGTACACTGTCAATTAAACAACACAGTCAACACACTAACAACCCAGTCCTACAACATCCCTGTTATTACTGTACACTGTCAATTAAACAGCACAGTCAACACACTAACAACCCAGTCCTACAACATCCCTGTTATTACTGTACACTGTCAATTAAACAACACAGTCACACTAACAACCCAGTCCTACAACATCCCTGTTATTACTGTACACTGTCAATTAAACAGCACAGTCACACTAACAACCCAGTCCTACAACATCCCTGTTATTACTGTACACTGTCAATTAAACAGCACAGTCACACTAACAACCCAGTCCTACAACATCCCTGTTATTACTGTACACTGTCAATTAAACAGCACAGTCACACTAACAACCCAGTCCTACAACAACCCTGTTATTACTGTACACTGTCAATTAAACAACACAGTCACACTAACAACCCAGTCCTACAACATCCCTGTTATTACTGTACACTGTCAATTAAACAGCACAGTCAACACACTAACAACCCAGTCCTACAACATCCCTGTTATTACTGTACACTGTCAATTAAACAGCACAGTTACACTAACAACCCAGTCCTACAACATCCCTGTTATTACTGTACACTGTCAATTAAACAGCACAGTCAACACACTAACAACCCAGTCCTACAACATCCCTGTTATTACTGTACACTGTCAATTAAACAGCACAGTTACACTAACAACCCAGTCCTACAACATCCCTGTTATTACTGTACACTGTCAATTAAACAGCACAGTCACACTAACAACCCAGTCCTACAACAACCCTGTTATTACTGTACACTGTCAATTAAACAGCACAGTCAACACACTAACAACCCAGTCCTACAACATCCCTGTTATTACTGTACACTGTCAATTAAACAGCACAGTCACACTAACAACCCAGTCCTACAACATCCCTGTTATTACTGTACACTGTCAATTAAACAGCACAGTCACACTAACAACCCAGTCCTACAACAACATCCATACAACACACACACACACACACACACACACACACACACACACACACACACACACACACACACACACACACACACACACACACACACACACACACACACACACAACAAGGATGGAGTGACACAGTGCGGAGTTTATAGACACACAGAGCCTGCAATAGCATTGCCATAATCTCTAGGCTGTGCCGTGGTCAACGAGTTGCCTCGCTCGGTCTAAGCGCAGCAACCGTGAAAAAAACGTAGGCCCATAATGAAGCCTGGGCCTAAATTTCAAGTGCTTTTGGGTGACAGCGAGAGAACCTTTATGGTTAGAAGCACAATTCGACCTTAAGACCGTGTGGCATTAACCCTTAACAGTGAATGCAGGGTTTTTTCATCTCACAGATTACAATGACATCTCTCCCTATAGGAATACATTGCCTGCTCCCCTAAATATAACCTGAAGCCTATGTGGGTTATGAATGCCTTAATAACCTGTCTTCGATGACAATTCATCAGGCCAGTATGAGGTCTACCTGTGTTGATTCTAAGCTTCCTGGAGCAACCGGAAGTGATTAAATTCACTAGAAAGGTGTTTTGATATACCAAACCTGCAGTTTGTGAAAATCACTGCATTCAATCCTTTGTCGATCAGTCAATTCTTAACGTAAACACTTTAAACTCAGGATTCTCTAAGAGCATACGCCAATCAGGATATGTTTTTACTTTTAGCTTCCTGTGCCAACCGGAAGTGCCTTAAATGTGGGTTATAGGGGCTGTTTCGAAGGTTTAAAAAGGTCAGATGTTTCCAAAACTTCATATGTGTGACTAGGTAACCCTCATGTACTGTAAATCAGTAATTTCTCCCATCAGATTTCCAAGAAAAACTCACACACACACAGCAAGGACGGAGTGACACAGTGTGGGGCTTAGAGACACAGAGAGCCTGCAATAGTTACCTATATTCGAACTATCAAAGAACCGTCAGACCTAGAGCTCTGAAACTTTAGAAACCTGTTCTAGAGCTCAAGTCAATAAGGCACGGTGAGTTGTGTGGCTCTAGAAGGTTTTCAGACCGAGAAACAGCTTAGGACATTTGCCATAACTTCAATTCATTTTGACCATCAGGAAAATGATGACATTTAGAATAGTCCCAGAGTCGCAAGACTAGGTGCATTGAAACCGCCTTGGCCCATAGAGATGGACCCTAACATTTCTGTCCGATAGCTCATTTAAGGACCCCATAGCAACGCCCGGAAAATGTGGTTTTTCAGTACCAATTAAGGTCGCTGCTCGGGCTCCAAATGACCTATCGAGCCGAGACTTGGGATTCGGGGTCGCCTAAGCTAGGACTACACATAATGTCAGAACTGGACCCGCAGCTAGAACGTAACTATATGTTTTATGTTTTTATTATGGTTTAACCTTTCCGGGAAGGGGGGTTCCGTCTACAGCCAGTGAAATTGCAGGGCGCCAAATTCAAAAAACAGAAATCTCATAATTAAAATTTCTCAAACATACAAGTATTTTATACCATTTTAAAGATAAACTTCTTGTTAATCCAACCACAGTGTCTGATTTCAAAAAGGCTTTACGGCGAAAGCACACCATGCGATTATGTTAGGACAGCGCCTAGCCACAAAAAAACCATACAGACATTTTCCAGCCAAGGAGAGGTGTCACAAAAGTCAGAAATAGCGTTAAAATTAATCACTTACCTTTGATGATCTTCATCTGATGATCTTCATCTGATGTTAAATAATACATGTTTGTTTGTTTGATAAAGTTCATCTTTATGTCCAAATACCTTCCTTTTGTTCACGCGTTTAGTCCAGTAATCCAAATGCACAAAGCGCGGGCACAAATTCTAGACGAAAAGTAAAAAAAATTCCATTAGAGTTCGTAGAAACATGTCAAACGATGTTTCTAATCAATCCTTAGGGCGAGACTAAACTAAAGTCTTTCAGCTGAGCCACCTGCTTAGAGTGGTCTTATTCTCTCCCCTTTCACAACAGAAGCCCTAAACAACTTTCTAAAGATTGTTGACATCTAGTGGAAGCCGTAGGAAGTGCATTCTGACCCCACAGACACTGGATATTCGATAGGCATTCACTTGAAAACTACAATCTCAGAATTCCCACTTCCTGGTTAGATTTGTCTCAGGTTTTTGCCTGAGATTTTTGGATATAAATATGAACTTAATCGAACAAAACATACATGTGTTGTGTATCATCAAATGTTAGTGATTAAATGTATCTCTATTTCTGCTTTTTGTGACTCCTCTCTTTGGCTGGAAAATGGCTGTATGTTTTCTTGTGACTAGGCACTGACCTAACATAATCATATGGTATGCTTTCGCCGTAAAGCCTTTTTGAAATCGGACACTGTGGTTGGATTAACGAGAAGTTTATCATTAAAATGATGTATAACACTTGTATGTTTGAGGAATTATAATTATGAGATTTCTGTTGTTTTGAATTTGGCGCCCTGCAATTTCACTGGCTTTTGGCGGGGTGGGACGCTAGGATCCCGCATATCCCAGAGAGGTTAAACAGTGAAAGACCATCACCAAATTGACATTCTGAAATCAACACCAACGAGCGATGGAGAGGAACCAGAATCACTGCCCGGCCATCCCAAGTTCATTGGGCAAGTCAATTTCGCATTCTTGCAGTATTTTTGAGCATGTCAAATTCGTGATGGTAAATGCCCATTGAAACATATTGCAAATGGACAGCACATTTGCAATAAGATTCAACAGTGAAAAACATCAAATGGACATGATGAAATCAACTGTCACGTCCTGACCAGCAGGTGGAGTAGGTGTTAAGTGTTGGTCAGGGCGTGGCAGAAGAAGTTGGGTTTTCTTTGTTCTGTCTAGGTTGGGTGTTTCTATGTAGAGGTAATTGGGGTGGACTTCCAATTGAAGGCAGCTGTGTGGTGTTGCCTTTGATTGGAAGTCCTATATTAGTTGGGTGTGTTTGTCTGTGTGTTTGTGGGGAATTGTTGTGAGCACTGCTTTGTTTGGTTTAGCCTGCCACACGTCACATCGTGAGTACCGGTCATTATTTTGTTTATTGTTTTTCAGTGGATGCTCTATTCTTTTTTTTGAACATTAAAATATGAGTATCCACACTTCTGCTGCGCCTTGGTCCTTCTCTCTCTCGCACGACTTAATCTGTGACATCAACACAACAAGCGAGGGAGAGGAACCACTATCACTGCCCGGCCATCCTGAGTTCATCGGGCCAGTCAATTTTGCATTTCTGCAGCATTTTGAGCATGTCAAATTCGTGATGTTAAATGCCCATTGAAACATATTGCAAATGGACAGTACATTTACAATAAGATTCAACAGTGAAAAAATATCACCAAATGGACATGATGAAATCAACACAACGAGCGATGGAGAGGAACCACTATCACTGACCGGCCATCTCGAGATCATCGGGCCAGTCAATTTTGCATTTCTGCAGTATTTTTGAGCATGTGAAATTTGTGATGGTAAATGCCCATTGAAACATATTGCAAATGGACAGCCGTGCACCTGGTGATTGGAATTGGTTACCAGGAGCACATTTTTAAAATGGTTTTTAATGCCTTTAGGGGGGAGCAAGGGGTCTACGGTTGGGTAGGGAGCACCCCCACCAGTGCCCATCCAATAGGGGGCGCCCGTGGTCATTTTGGATATTTTTCAAAAAATCTTTAAAAAACAACAGAGTCCCACTTCTCCCTCATTATACATGACAAATATACCATCTAGGTTGATTCATGGCTTAACATAGTGCTATATATCATTTGGGCAGTATAAATGCCATTTGGACATAATTCACTGACTTTTGGGTATTGAAAACAACTTCATATGATCGTACACGGCAAATGGACATAACACCCTGATTTGGCACTTTCAATACTTTCATATTGCATTTGGACATTTCTTATGGCATTTGGCAAAGGTTCACTGACTTTTGACTTCGACTTTTGACTTCCTATGAAGTCATATTGCAAATG
>NW_021822759.1:0-2500 GCF_901001165.1 Salmo trutta | reverse complement strand
ATGGCACCAGTGAGAAAAGACGTAGCAGAGTGGCTTGTGGTTCAGGAGTGTGTGTGAGTGTGCGTGTGCGTGTGCGTGTGAGTGTGTGTGAAAGAGCGTTAGTTAGCAATGAGAGTAATCTTGAGAGGTTTGTGTGTATAGTGCCAGTCAAAAGTTTGGCTCAAACGCGAACCTGTTGAGGACAGACGTTCCACCTGCGGAACCCCTAGCCAACAGCCAATGGCATCGCACGGCGCGAAATACAAAACCAACTAAAATACCACAATTCAATTTTCTCAAACAATCAACTATTTTACACCATTTTAAAGATAAGACTCGTTAATCTAACCACATTGTCTGATTTCAAAAAGGCTTTACAGCGAAAGCAAAACATTAGATTATGTTAGGAGAGTACATAGCCATAAATAATCTCACAGCCATTTTTCAAGCAAGCATATATGTCACATAAATCCAAACCACAGCTAAATGAAGCACTAACCTTTGATGATTTTCATCAGATGACACTACTAGGACATTATGTTATACAATAAATGCATGTTTTGTTCAATCAAGTTCATATTTATATCAAAAAACAGCTTTTTACATTAGCATGTGATGTCCAGAACTAGCATACCCACCGAAAAGTTCCGGTGAATTTACTAAATTACTCATGATAAACGTTGACAAAATACATAACAATTATTTTAAGAATTATAGGTACAGAACTCCTTTATGCAATCGCTATGTACGATTTTAAAATAGCTTTTCGGCGAAAGCACATTTTGCAATATTCTGAGTACATAGCTCGGCCATCCACGGCTAGCTATTTTGACATCCGCCAACTTCGGGGTCACCTAAACTCAGAATTACTATTAGAAAAATTGGATTACCTTTGCTGTTCTTCGTCAGATGCACTCCCTGGACATCTACTTCAACAACAATGGTGTGTTTGGTTCCAAATAATCCATAGTTATATCCAAATACCGTCCGTTTTGTTCGTGCGTTCAGGTCACTATCCGAAGGTGTAAGCGCTGCGAGTGCATTTCATGACAAAAAATGTCAAATATTCCATTACCGTACTTCGAAGCATGTCAAACGCTGTTTAAAATCATTTTTATGCTATTTTTCTCGTTAAAATAGCGCGATAATATTCCAACCGGGAGCAAGTTGCATTCATTCAAAGAGAGAAAGAAAACATGGCGAGTTCTCGTGACCGCAGCATCTCCAGTCTCACTGTCCCCAGGCTGACCACTTACAAAACTCTGCTCCTATACTTTGCCCAGAGACAGCAGACACCCATTCCACTTTCTGGCGGCTTTTAGAGAGCCAATGGGAAGCATTAGAAAGTGTGATGTTACAGCACAGATGCTGTAATTTTTGATAGAGATGTACCAGAAGGACAACAAATTGTCAGACGGGGCACTTCCTGCATGGAATCTTCTCAGGTTTGACCTGCCATATGAGTTATGTTCTACTCACAGGACACACATTCAAACAGTGTTTAGAAACTTTATAGTGTTTCTATCCAAAGCAAGTAATTCTATGCAATTCTAGTTTCTGGGCAGGAGTAGGTAACCAGCATTAAATTGGGTACGTGTTTTATCCGGCTGTGTAAATAGTGCCCCCTATCCCAAAGAAGTTTTAAGGAAAGAAATTCCCAGGCACAAGGCACACCTGTTAATTGAACTGCATTCCAGGTGACTACCTCATGAAGCTGGTTGAGAGAATGCTAAGAGTGTGCAAAGCTGTCATCAACGTCAAAGGGTGTGTAACGACTGTCGTCAGGAATGGACCAAGGCGCAGCGGGCTGAGTGCCATAATTAACTTAATGAAACACTTAGACAAACAAAACAAACTGATGGAGCACGAATACAGACTTGAAGGCCAACGACAGCGATTCAAGTTGACAACCCTCCCACAAATACAACCCTAATATATAGGACTCTCAATCAAGGCAATTAGACAACACCTGCCTTCAATTGAGAGTCCACACCCCAATTAACTAAACATAGAAACAGACTAACTAGAAAGAAATAGAAATAGACTAACATAGAGCAGTGACCAAAAAACCCCGGAATACATAATCAACTACCCTCTAACTAATACACACACCCCCGAACCACATAAACCAAATACCTCTGCCACGTCCTGACCAGCCTACACTAACAAAACCCTCATACTGGTCAGAACGTGACAGGGTGGCTACTTTGAAGAATCTCAAATAGAAAATATATTTTGACACTTTTTTGGTTACTACATGATCCCATATGTGTTATTTCATAGTTTTGACTATGTAGAAAACAGTAAAAATAAAGTAAAAATCTGGAATGAGTAGGTGTGTCCAAACTTTTGACCAGTACTGTAAGTGAGAGCGATTAAGAGAAAAAGATCAGTCAGTCTCTCTCTCAATCTGTCTCTCTCAATCTGTCTCTGTCTCTGTCTGTCTCTCTCTCTCTCTCCTCTCTCCTCATGGTCCTCTGCTTTTGGGAACTGTCTGTCGTGGAAGTCCAGTCCTGGGGTC
>NW_021822758.1:99586-192937 GCF_901001165.1 Salmo trutta | reverse complement strand
CAGCAGAGTCTCAACGCCTTACCACTGCTACACCTGGTTATCAGCAGAGTCCCAACACCTTACCACTGTTACACCTGGTTAGCAGCAGAGTCCCAACACCTTACCACTGTTACACCCGGTTATCAGCAGCGTCCCAACACCTTACCACTGTTACAACTGGTTATCAGCAGAGTCCAAACACCTTACCACTGCTACACCTGTCTATCAGCAGAGTCTCAACGCCTTACCACTGCTACACCTGGTTATCAGCAGAGTCCCAACACCTTACCACTGTTACACCTGGTTAGCAGCAGAGTCCCAACACCTTACCACTGTTACACCCGGTTATCAGCAGCGTCCCAACACCTTACCACTGTTACAACTGGTTATCAGCAGAGTCCCAAACACCTTACCACTGTTACACCTGTCTATCAGCAGAGTCCCAACACCTTACCACTGCTACACCTGTCTATCAGTAGAGTCTCAACACCATACCACTGCTACACCTGGTTATCAGCAGAGTCCCAACACCTTACCACTGTTACACCTGGTTATCAGCAGAGTCCCAACACCTTACCACTGCTACACCTGGTTATCAGCAGAGTCCCAACACCTTACCACTGCTACACCTGTCTATCAGCAGAGTCCCAACACCTTACCACTGTTACACCTGGTTAGCAGCAGAGTCCCAACACCTTACCACTGTTACACCCGGTTATCAGCAGCGTCCCAACACCTTACCACTGTTACAACTGGTTATCAGCAGAGTCCCAACACCTTACCACTGTTACACCTGTCTATCAGCAGAGTCCCAACACCTTACCACTGCTACACCTGTCTATCAGCAGAGTCCCAACACCTTACCACTGCTACACCTGGTTATCAGCAGAGTCCCAACACCTACCACTGTTACACCTGGTTATCAGCAGAGTCCAACACCTTACCACTGCTACACCTGGTTATCAGCAGAGTCCCAACACCTTACCACTGCTACACCTGTCTATCAGCAGAGTCCCCAACACCTTACAACTGTTACACTGGTTATCAGCAGAGTCCAACACCTTACCACTGTTACACCTGGTTATCAGCAGATTCCCAACACCGTACCACTGTTACACCTGGTTATCAGCAGAGTCCCAACACCTTACCACTGATACACCTGTCTATCAGCAGAGTCCAACACCTTACCACTGTTACATCTGGTTTTCAGAAGAGTCCCAACACCTTACCACTGTTACACCTGTCTATCAGCAGAGTCCCAACACCTTACCACTGTTACACCTGGTTATCAGCAGAGTCCCAACACCTTACCACTGTTACACCTGGTTATCAGCAGATTCCCAACACCTTACCACTGTTACACCTGGTTATCAGCAGAGTCCCAACACCTTACCACTGTTACACCTGGTTATCAGCAGAGTCCCAACACCTTACCACTGTTACACCTGTCTATCAGCAGAGTCCCAACACCTTACCACTGTTACACCTGTCTATCAGCAGAGTCCCAACACCTTACCACTGCTACACCTGGTTATCAGCAGAGTCCCAACACCTTACCACTGCTACACCTGGTTATCAGCAGAGTCCCAACACCTTACCACTGTTACACCTGGTTATCAGCAGAGTCCCAACACCTTACCACTGTTACACCCGGTTATCAGCAGCGTCCCAACACCATACCACTGTTAGAACTGGTTATCAGCAGAGTCCCAACACCTTACCACTGTTACACCTGGTTATCAGCAGAGTCCCAACACCTTACCACTGCTACACCTGTCTATCAGCAGAGTCCCAACACCTTACCACTGTTACACCTGTCTATCAGCAGAGTCCCAACACCTTACCACTGTTACACCTGTCTATCAGCAGAGTCCCAACACCTTACCACTGCTACACCTGGTTATCAGCAGAGTCCCAACACCTTACCACTGTTACACCTGGTTAGCAGCAGAGTCCCAACACCTTACCACTGTTACACCCGGTTATCAGCAGCGTCCCAACACCTTACCACTGTTACAACTGGTTATCAGCAGAGTCCCAACACCTTACCACTGTTACACCTGGTTATCAGCAGAGTCCAAACACCTTACCACTGCTACACCTGTCTATCAGCAGAGTCCCAACACCTTACCACTGTTACACCCGGTTATCAGCAGCGTCCCAACACCTTACCACTGTTACAACTGGTTATCAGCAGAGTCCCAACACCTTACCACTGTTACACCTGTCTATCAGCAGAGTCCCAACACCTTACCACTGCTACACCTGTCTATCAGCAGAGTCTCAACACCTTACCACTGCTACACCTGGTTATCAGCAGAGTCCCAACACCTTACCACTGTTACACCTGGTTATCAGCAGAGTCCCAACACCTTACCACTGCTACACCTGGTTATCAGCAGAGTCCCAACACCTTACCACTGCTACACCTGTCTATCAGCAGAGTCCCAACACCTTACAACTGTTACACCTGGTTAGCAGCAGAGTCCCAACACCTTACCACTGTTACACCCGGTTATCAGCAGCGTCCCAACACCTTACCACTGTTACAACTGGTTATCAGCAGAGTCCCAACACCTTACCACTGTTACACCTGTCTATCAGCAGAGTCCCAACACCTTACCACTGCTACACCTGTCTATCAGCAGTCTCAACACCTTACCACTGCTACACCTGGTTATCAGCAGAGTCCCAACACCTTACCACTGTTACACCTGGTTATCAGCAGAGTCCCAACACCTTACCACTGCTACACCTGGTTATCAGCAGAGTCCCAACACCTTACCACTGCTACACCTGTCTATCAGCAGAGTCCCAACACCTTACAACTGTTACACCTGGTTATCAGCAGAGTCCCAACACCTTACCACTGTTACACCTGGTTATCAGCAGATTCCCAACACCGTACCACTGTTACACCTGGTTATCAGCAGAGTCCCAACACCTTACCACTGATACACCTGTCTATCAGCAGAGTCCCAACACCTTACCACTGTTACATCTGGTTTTCAGAAGAGTCCCAACACCTTACCACTGTTACACCTGTCTATCAGCAGAGTCCCAACACCTTTCCACTGTTACACCTGGTTATCAGCAGAGTCCCAACACCTTACCACTGTTACACCTGGTTATCAGCAGATTCCCAACACCTTACCACTGTTACACCTGGTTATCAGCAGAGTCCCAACACCTTACCACTGTTACACCTGGTTATCAGCAGAGTCCCAACACCTTACCACTGTTACACCTGTCTATCAGCAGAGTCCCAACACCTTACCACTGTTACACCTGTCTATCAGCAGAGTCCCAACACCTTACCACTGCTACACCTGGTTATCAGCAGAGTCCCAACACCTTACCACTGCTACACCTGGTTATCAGCAGAGTCCCAACACCTTACCACTGTTACACCTGGTTAGCAGCAGAGTCCCAACACCTTACCACTGTTACACCCGGTTATCAGCAGCGTCCCAACACCATACCACTGTTAGAACTGGTTATCAGCAGAGTCCCAACACCTTACCACTGTTACACCTGGTTATCAGCAGAGTCCCAACACCTTACCACTGCTACACCTGTCTATCAGCAGAGTCCCAACACCTTACCACTGTTACACCTGTCTATCAGCAGAGTCCCAACACCTTACCACTGTTACACCTGTCTATCAGCAGAGTCCCAACACCTTACCACTGCTACACCTGGTTATCAGCAGAGTCCCAACACCTTACCACTGTTACACCTGGTTAGCAGCAGAGTCCCAACACCTTACCACTGTTACACCCGGTTATCAGCAGCGTCCCAACACCTTACCACTGTTACAACTGGTTATCAGCAGAGTCCCAACACCTTACCACTGTTACACCTGGTTATCAGCAGAGTCCAAACACCTTACCACTGCTACACCTGTCTATCAGCAGAGTCCCAACACCTTACCACTGTTACAACTGGTTATCAGTAGAGTCCCAACACCTTACCACTGTTACACCTGGTTATCAGCAGAGTCCCAACACCTTACCACTGTTACACCTGGTTATCAGCAGATTCCCAACACCTTACCACTGTTACACCTGGTTATCAGCAGAGTCCCAACACCTTACCACTGCTACACCTGGTTATCAGCAGAGTCCCAACACCTTACCACTGCTACACCTGTCTATCAGCAGAGTCCCAACACCTTACCACTGTTACACCCGGTTATCAGCAGCGTCCCAACACCATACCACTGTTAGAACTGGTTATCAGCAGTGTCCCAACACCTTACCACTGTTACACCTGGTTATCAGCAGAGTCCCAACACCTTACCACTGCTACACCTGTCTATCAGCAGAGTCCCAACACCTTACCACTGTTACACCTGTCTATCAGCAGAGTCCCAACACCTTACCACTGTTACACCTGTCTATCAGCAGATACTCAACGCCTTACCACTGCTACACCTGGTTATCAGCAGAGTCCCAACACCTTACCACTGTTACACCTGGTTAGCAGCAGAGTCCCAACACCTTACCACTGTTACACCCGGTTATCAGCAGCGTCCCAACACCTTACCACTGTTACAACTGGTTATCAGCAGAGTCCCAACACCTTACCACTGTTACACCTGGTTATCAGCAGAGTCCAAACACCTTACCACTGCTACACCTGTCTATCAGCAGAGTCCCAACACCTTACCACTGTTACAACTGGTTATCAGTAGAGTCCCAACACCTTACCACTGTTACACCTGGTTATCAGCAGAGTCCCAACACCTTACCACTGTTACACCTGGTTATCAGCAGATTCCCAACACCTTACCACTGTTACACCTGGTTATCAGCAGAGTCCCAACACCTTACCACTGCTACACCTGGTTATCAGCAGAGTCCCAACACCTTACCACTGCTACACCTGTCTATCAGCAGAGTCCCAACACCTTACCACTGTTACACCTGGTTATCAGCAGAGTCCCAACACCTTACCACTGTTACACCTGGTTATCAGCAGATTCCCAACACCTTACCACTGTTACACCTGGTTATCAGCAGAGTCCCAACACCTTACCACTGTTACACCTGGTTATCAGCAGAGTCCCAACACCTTACCACTGCTACACCTGTCTATCAGCAGAGTCCCAACACCTTACCACTGTTAAACCTGGTTATCAGCAGAGTCCCAACACCTTACCACTGTTACACCTGGTTATCAGCAGATTCCCAACACCTTACCACTGTTACACCTGGTTATCAGCAGAGTCCCAACACCTTACCACTGTTACACCTGGTTATCAGCAGAGTCCCAACACCTTACCACTGTTACGCCTGGTTATCAGGAGAGTCCCAACACCTTAACACTGCTACACCTGGTTATCAGCAGAGTCCCAACACCTTACCACTGCTACACCTGTCTATCAACAGAGTCCCAACACCTTACCACTGCTTCACCTGTCTATCAGCAGAGTCCCAACACCTTACCACCACTACACCTGGTTATCAGCAGAGTCCCAACACCTTACCACTGCTACACCTGGTTATCAGCGGAGCCTTGTCTGGCAGCGAAACATTTAATTCAGCCTCATTTTACTGCCTTTTTAAAAAACAGCTGATATGGCTGCTTCGCTTAAACAAATATGGGTTTCTACTGACAACTGAGATGTGTACAAACTATGGCGTAAGGGAACGACGAGCGGATAAGAGGAAATCCGTCATTTCGATTTAAGACATTTTAATGAGGTTTGGCTGAGGGCTCCAGCTCCAAATGGACAGCAGCCATCTAACCGTTATTATGGGGAAGCTCCCATGGTTAGGTTGGTGGAAGTCTGAAATACTCGTACCCTTTGTTTTCCTGGAGCTAAGGTATCGGAGTTATCACAAGTCATGCCACCATCAAGAAACAGAGTCCTGCTCTAAAAACAGTTGTGTTGCATATTGGGTCTAATGATATTATGTGAAATCTGTAAAGCTAAGAGACGATTTTTATTACAGCTCTTGGAGAATGCTTAGAAATTAGCAGGACATATAATTGTCTCGGGGCCCAATTCCGTCTCCTCGTCGTTGTGGCGGACTTGAGTGTTTGAGCCGTCTTTTGGTCTCTTCCCCAGTGGTTAACGCGTCTGACCAAGGACTTGGACATGTCCTTTGTCGACAAGTCTGACTCCTTCTGGAATAGGCCTGGCTACTTTGTGGAAGATGGAATTCACCCGGGTGAAAATGGCTCCCGGCTGTTGTCGTCAAACATTGGGAAAGGTTCTTGGTGAACTAAATTCATGTGAGGACAATATTATCATAACATGGAAGTCCGTTTTTACCATCTCCTCATTGGTCACTGTGAGAGTTCCACATGTTGAATCTGAAAGTGGTGACATAATTGTGCTCACCGGAGAAACATAATTGCTTTTCCAACTTGGTTTTGCTTTTCCAACTTGGTTTTATTTTCCTAATAGGTATTAATTTAATCTCTGGTTTTATTCTCCTAATGGGTATTAATCTAATCACTTGTTTTATTTTCCTAATGGGTATTAATCTAATCTCTTGTTTTATTTTCCTAATGGGTATTAATCTAATCTCTTGTTTTATTCTCCTAATGGGTATTAATCTAATCTCTTGTTTTATTCTCCTAATGGGTATTAATCTAATCTCTTGGTTTATTTTCCTAATGGGTATTAATCTAATCTCTTGGTTTATTTTCCTAATGGGTATTAATCTAATCTCTTGGTTTATTTTCCTAATGGGTATTAATCTAATCTCGTTTTATTTTCCTAATGGGTATTAATCTAATCTTTGAGTCTCCTGTTGTTCTGAAGTCTCAAAGTATTGAAACTCTGTATGATTTTTAAATGCAGAAAAGGTTTGATATTTTTACATCTTAATATTCGTAGTTTTATTACCTAATTTTTTTTGGAAGATCTGGTCCTGTCAGATAGACCCTGATATTTCTTATTGTATCTGAGACCTGGTTAACTGATAAACCCCTGGACTCTGAAGTTGCTATGGTTACAATGTGTTTAGGGCTGGTAGGAAAGGTAACGGTTGTGATGTTGCTATGGTTACAATGTGTTTAGGGCTGGTAGGAAAGGTAACGGTGGTGGTGTTGCTGTGGTTACAATGTGTTTAGGGCTGATAGGAAAGGTAACAGTGGTGGTGTTGCTATTGTCGTGTCTTTGGCATCATTAAAACAGAAGACATATTTATCAAATAACTCTCTGTAATTATTATTACGTGATTAAACTGATTAATCGTGTAACTGTAATTAACTAGGAGATCGGGGCACCAAGGAAAATATTCAGATTACAAAGTTATCATTTTCCTACTATAACTTTCAGATATCATAATATCTGATCTCTGAGTCTTCTGATTTAATGACTTATTATTTACCTCACGTTAGTCTCATTCCAAACGTCGTAAATTGTTGGTTATCTGCACGAACCCAGTCTTCACTATGAGTCATCCATACATCAATTGTCTTAAAATAATATATTTACTAAACTAAATAATTCACAGAAATGCATAATCAAACAGATATGGTAACAAGGAAATGGTAGAGTAATGTTCCCTAGTGGGCTAAACCAGCATGGCGGCTTGTTAGCCTAAAGGGGAGTGGGGGTCAGCTGAGAAGGCACTACAGAGTTGATAAATATTAACAATTGAAATGCTAATCCTTTGCACATGAACGCTCACTCATTCGGGAACAATTGCAATCAATCAATATATATATTTACGCTCAGTGTGTCGTCAGGATCTTTGTTGAAAAGTTCTGTTCTGTTAGAGAGTTCTCTCTCTCTCTCTCTCGTGGTTAGAATGGATATTTCAAAGTGACATTCATTAATGTCGTTATAGAATGGATGTTTCGTCGGTCTTCGCGTTCAATGATGCCGAATTCCTAGCTGCAGACTTGTAATTAATATCAAAGACTTGTTATTATTCTGTCGGTTTCAATAGTCTAAGAGTTTAACCACGTGGTATGGTTAAAGTTCAGAACGAGGAATGCATGGTCAAACCTTGGCCCTTTCTTCTCGAGGTAAACTGGTCTGCTGATAGAAAATCTGGGTGGGGTTTATATTCGGAACATAGAAAAGGCTGTCTCATGACGACTAGTCCTGTCTTTGTCCCTGGGGGCGTGCCAAGGACTTGGTAAAACTTTAAACAGAAAATACAATTTTCTCACATTAACATCTTACAAGCATCCCAACATATTCCAAGTAGCTTTATCCTTATTAATTCATTTTATACAACCATTAGATGTAAGTCTCACAACTGAGGCTATGATATAAACAGCACCATGGCAATCAAATCAAATCAAATGTATTTATATAGCCCTTCGTACATCAGCTGAAATCTCAAAGTGCTGTACAGAAACCCAGCCTAAAACCCCAAACAGCAAGCAATGCATGTGAAAGAAGCACGGTGGCTAGGAAAAACTCCCTAGGAAAAACTCCCTAGAAAGGCCAAAAACCGAGGAAGAAACCTAGAGAGGAACCAGGCTATGAGGGGTGGCCAGTCCTCTTCTGGCTGTGCCGGGTGGATATTATAACAGAACATGGTCAAGATGTTAAAATGTTCATAAATGACCAGCATGGTCAAATAATAATAATCATAGTAGTTGTCGAGGGTGCAACAAGCACGTCCGGTGAACAGGTCAGGGTTCCATAGCCGCAGGCAGAACAGTTGAAACTGGAGCAGCAGCATGGCCAGGTGGACTGGGGACAGCAAGGAGTCATCATGCCAGGTAGTCCTGAGGCATGGTCCTAGGGCTCAGGGCCTCCGAGAGAAAGAAAGAAAGAGAGAAAGAGAGAATTAGAGAGAGCATATTTAAATTCACACAGGACACCGGATAAGACAAGAGAAATACTCCAGATGTAACAGACTGACCCTAGCCCCCCGACACATAAACTACTGCAGCATAAATACTGGAGGCTGAGACATGGAGGGATCAGAAGACACTGTGGCCCCATCCGATGATACCCCCGGACAGGGCCAAACAGGCAGGATATAACCCCACCCACTTTGCCAAAGCACAGCCCCCACACCACTAGAGGGATGTCTACAACCACCAACTTACCGTCCTAAGACAAGGCCGAGTATAGCCCACAAAGATCTCCGCCATGGCACAACCCAAGGGGGTGGCGCCAACCCAGACAGGAAGACCACGTCAGTGACTCAACCCACTCAAGTGACGCACCCCTCCCATGGACGGCATGGAAGAACACCAGTAAGCCAGTGACTCAGCACCTGAAATAGGGTTAGAGGCAGAGAATCCCAGTGGAAAGAGGGGAACTGGCAAGGGAGAGACAGCAAGGGCGGTTCGTTGCTCCAGCCTTTCCGTTCACCTTCACACTCCTGGGCCAGACTATACTTAATCATAGGACCTACTGAAGAGATAAGTCTTCAGTAAAGACTTAAAGGTTGAGACTGAGTCTGCGTCTCTCACATGGGTAGGCAGACCATTCCATAAAAATGGAGCTCTATAGGAGAAAGCCCTACCTCCAGCCGTTTGCTTAGAAATTCTAGGGACAATTAGGAGGCCTGCGTATTGTGACCGTAGCGTACGTGTAGGTATGTACGGCAGGACCAAATCGGAAAGATAGGTAGGAGCAAGCCCATGTAATGCTTTGTAGGTTAGCACTAAACCTTGAAATCAGCCCTTGCCTTAACAGGAAGCCAGTGTAGGGAGGCTAGCACTGGAGTAATATGATCACATTTTTTGGTTCTAGTCAGGATTCTAGCAGCCGTATTTAGCACTAACTGAAGTTTGTTTAGTGCTTTATCAGGGTAGCCGGAAAGTAGAGCATTGCAGTAGTCCAGCCTAGAAGTAACAAAAGCATGGATTAATTTTTCTGCGTCATTTTTGGACATGTGTATATGTTTTTACTTTGCTACCTGACGGTTTTTACTTTTTCATTACCGTATATTTTTACTTTTTCCCTCACTCAACTTTTTTTTTCATTCAACTTTCCTACCCCGGAGGTTTTATCTGGACATGGTTCGTCAGGACTTCAAACAGCCGAAGCTAAGTAACATTAACATGATGCCTTCTAATTGCAGTCGTTGTACTCATAATATACAGGAGAACGATCGCCTTACGGCAAGGATAGCTGTGCTGCAAGCCCAGCTTCAGACGCAATCGTTAGGCAAGGGTCATTTCAGTGTAGGAAAGGATGAAACAGCGTCTGTGCCACCAGCAAGTACAGATAGTAACGTTAGTATAAACCCCCTCGCACGGTCCCCGCAGCCGGACATCTTTCTCATGGCTTCTGGAGGGAAACGCTGTAGGAATGCTCAACCGGTGTCGCTTATTCAGCCGACAGAAACTTTCAACCGGTTCTCCCCATTAAGCGAGTCGGAGTCGGAGGCCGAGACTTCTCTGGTCTCTGCTCCTCCCGTTGTGGGGTCTGAGACGCCGACGGCTCCCACCATTAGCTCTGACAAATTGAAAACCCTAGTCATTGGCGACTCCATTACCCGCAGTATTAGACTTAAAACTAATCATCCAGCGATCATACACTGTTTACCAGGGGGCAGGGCTACCGACGTTAAGGCTAATCTAAAGACGGTGCTGGCTAAAGCTAAAACTGGCGAGTGTAGAGAGTATAGAGATATTGTTATCCACGTCGGCACCAACGATGTTAGGATGAAACAGTCAGAGGTCACCAAGCGCAATATAGCTTCAGCGTGTAAATCAGCTAGAAAGATGTGTCGGCATCGAGTAATTGTCTCTGGCCCCCTCCCAGTTAGGGGGAGTGATGAGCTCTACAGCAGAGTCTCACAACTCAATCGCTGGATGAAAACTGTTTTCTGCCCCTCCCAAAAGATAGAATTTGTAGATAACTGGCCCTCTTTCTGGGATTCACCCACAAACAGGACCAAGCCTGGCCTGCTGAGGAGTGACGGACTCCATCCTAGCTGGAGGGGTGCTCTCATCTTATCTACGAACATAGACAGGGCTCTAACTCCTCTAGCTCCACAATGAAATAGGGTGCAGGCCAGGCAACAGGCTGTTAGCCAGCCTGCCAGCTTAGTGGAGTCTGCCACGAGCACAGTTAGCGTAGTCAGCTCAGCTTTCCCCATTGAGACCGTGTCTGTGCCTCGATCTTGGTTGGGCAAAATTAAAAATGGCGGTGTTCGCTTCAGTAATCTTACTAGTATAAAGACCTCCTCCATTCCTGCCATTATTGAAAGAGATTGTGATCCTTCACATCTCAAAATTGGGTTACTTAATGTTAGATCCCTCACTTCCAAGGCAGTTATAGTCAATGAACTAATCACTGATCATAATCTTGATGTGATTGGCCTGACTGAAACATGGCTTAAGCCTGATGAATTTACTGTGTTAAATGAGGCCTCACCCCCTGGTTACACTAGTGACCAAACCCCCCGTGCATCCGGCAAAGGCGGAGGTGTTGCTAACATTTACGATAGCAAATTTCAATTTACAAAAAAAAAAACAATGACGTTTTCGTCTTTTGAGCTTCTAGTCATGAAATCTATGCAGCCTACTCAATCACTTTTTATAGCTACTGTTTACAGGCCTCCTGGGCCATATGCAGTGTTCCTTACTGAGTTCCCTGAATTCCTATCGGATCTTGTAGTCATAGCAGATAATATTCTAATTTTTGGTGACTTTAACATTCACATGGAAAAGTCCACAGACCCACTCCAAAAGGCTTTCGGAGCCATCATCGACTCAGTGGGTTTTGTCCAACATGTCTCTGGACCTACTCACTGCCACAGTCATACTCTGGACCTAGTTTTGTCCCATGGAATAAATGTTGTGGATCTTAATGTTTTTCCTCATAATCCTGGATTATCGGACCACCATTTTATTGCGTTTACAATTGCGACAAATAATCTGCTCAGACCCCAACCAAGGAAGATTAAAAGTCGTGCTATAAATTCTCAGACAACCCAAAGATTCCTTGATGCCCTTCCAGACTCCCTCTGCCTACCCAAGGACGTCAGAGGACAAGAATCAGTTAACCACCTAACCGAGGAACTCAATTCAACCTTGCGCAATACCCTAGATGCAGTTGCACCCCTAAAAATTAAAAACATCTGTCATAAGAAACTAGCTCCCTGGTATACAGAAAATACACGAGCTCTGAAGCAAGCTTCCAGAAAATTGGAACGGAAATGGCGCCACACTAAACTGGAAGTCTTCCGACTAGCTTGGAAAGACAGTACCGTGCAGTATCGAAGAGCCCTCACTGCTGCACGATCATCCTATTTTTCCAACTTAATTGAGGAAAATAAGAACAATCCGAAATTTCTTTTTGACACTGTCGCAAAGCTAACTAAAAAGCAGCATTCGCAAATGGAGGATGGCTTTCACTTCAGCAGTAATAAATTTATGAACTTTTTTGAGGAAAAGATCATGATCATTAGAAAGCAAATTACGGACTCCTCTTTAAATCTGGGTATTCCTCCAGGGCTTCATTGTCCAGAGTCTGCACAACTCTGCCAGGACCTTGGCTCAAGGGAGATACTAAAGTGTTTTAGTACTATATCTCTTGACACAATGATGAAAATAATCATGGCCTCCAAACCCTCAAGCTGCATACTGGACCCTATTCCAACTAAACTACTGAAAGAGCTGCTTCCTGTGCTTGGCCCTCCTATGTTGAACATAATAAACGGCTCTCTATCCACCGGATGTGTACCAAGCTCACTAAAAGTGGCAGTAATAAAGCCTCTCTTGAAAAAGCCGAATCTTGACCCAGAAATTATAAAAAACTATCGGCCTATATCGAATCTTCCATTCCTCTCAAAAATTTTAGAAAAAGTTGTTGCGCAGCAACTCACTGCCTTCCTGAAGACAAACAATGTATACGAAACGCTTCAGTCTGGTTTTAGACCCCATCATAGCACTGAGACTGCACTTGTGAAGGTGGTAAATGACCTTTTAATGACGTCAGACCGAGGCTCTGCATCTGTCCTCATGCTCCTAGATCTTAGTGCCGCTTTTGATACCATCGATCACCACATTCTTTTGGAGAGATTGGAAACCCAAATTGGTCTACATGGACAAGTTCTGGCCTGGTTTAGATCTTATCTGTCGGAAAGATATCAGTTTGTCTCTGTGAATGGTTCGTCCTCTGACAAATCAATTGTAAATTTCGGTGTTCCTCAAGGTTCCGTTCTAGGACCACTATTGTTTTCACTATATATTTTACCTCTTGGGGATGTCATTCGAAAACATAATGTTAAATTTCACTGCTATGCGGACGACACACAGCTGTACATTTCAATGAAACATGGTGAAGCCCCAAAATTGCTCTCGCTAGAAGCCTGTGTTTCAGACATAAGGAAGTGGATGGCTGCAAATTTTCTACTTTTAAACTCGGACAAAACAGAGATGCTTGTCCTAGGTCCCAAGAAACAAAGAGATCTTCTGTTGAATCTGACAATTAATCTGGATGGTTGTACAGTCGTCTCAAATAAAACTGTGAAGGACCTCGGCGTTACTCTGGACCCTGATCTCTCTTTTGAAGAACATATCAAGACTGCTTCAAGGACAGCTTTTTTCCATCTACGTAACATTGCAAAAATCAGAAACTTTCTGTCCAAAAATGACGCAGAAAAATTAATCCATGCTTTTGTTACTTCTAGGCTCGACTACTGCAATGCTCTACTTTCCGGCTACCCGGATAAAGCACTAAACAAACTTCAGTTAGTGCTAAATACGGCTGCTAGAATCCTGACTAGAACCAAAAAATTTGATCATATTACTCCAGTGCTAGCTTCCCTACACTGGCTTCCTGTTAAGGCAAGGGCTGATTTCAAGGTTTTACTGCTAACCTACAAAGCATTACATGGGCTTGCTCCTACCTATCTTTCCGATTTGGTCCTGCCGTACATACCTACACGTACGCTACGGTCACAAGACGCAGGCCTCCTAATTGTCCCTAGAATTTCTAAGCAAACGGCTGGAGGTAGGGCTTTCTCCTATAGAGCTCCATTTTTATGGAATGGTCTGCCTACCCATGTGAGAGACGCAGACTCAGTCTCAACCTTTAAGTCTTTACTGAAGACTTATCTCTTCAGTAGGTCCTATGATTAAGTATAGTCTGGCCCAGGAGTGTGAAGGTGAACGGAAAGGCTGGAGCAACGAACCGCCCTTGCTGTCTCTGCCTTGTCGGTTCCCCTCTTCCCACTGGGATTCTCTGCCTCTAACCCTTTTACAGGGGCTGAGTCACTGACTTACTGGTGTTCTTCCATGCCGTCCATGGGAGGGGTGCGTCACTTGAGTAGGTTGAACCACTGACGTGGTCTTCCTGTCTGGGTTGGCGCCCCCCCCTTGGGTTGTGCCGTGGCGGACATCTTTGTGGGCTATACTCGGCCTTGTCTTCGGACGGTAAGTTGGTGGTTGTAGATATCCCTCTAGTGGTGTGGGGGCTGTGCTTTGGCAAAGTGGGTGGGGTTATATCCTGCCTGTTTGGCCCTGTCCGGGGGTATCATCGGATGGGGCCACAGTGTCTTCTGATCCCTCCTGTCCCAGCCTCCAGTATTTATGCTGCAGTAGTTTATGTGTCGGGGGGCTAGGGTCAGTCTGTTACATCTGGAGTATTCTCTTGTCTTATCCGGTGTCCTGTGTGAATGTAAATATGCTCTCTCTAATTCTCTCTTTCTTTCTTTCTCTCGGAGGACCTGAGCCCTAGGACTACCTGGCATGATGACTCCTTGCTGTCCCCAGTCCACCTGGCCATGCTGCTGCTCCAGTTTCAACTGTTCTGCCTGCAGCTACGGAACCCTGACCTGTTCACCGGACGTGCTTGTTGCACCCTCGACAATTACTATGATTATTATTATTTGACCATGCTGGTCATTTACGAACATTTTAACATCTTGACCATGTTCTGTTATAATATCCACCCGGCACAGCCAGAAGAGGACTGGCCACCCCTCATAGCCTGGTTCCTCTCTAGGTTTCTTCCTAGGTTTTTGGCCTTTCTCAGGAGTTTTTCCTAGGGAGTTTTTCCCAGCCACCGTGCTTCTTTCACATGCATTGCTTGCTGTTTGGGGTTTTAGGCTGGGTTTCTGTACAGCACTTTGAGATTTCAGCTGATGTACGAAGGGCTATATAAATAAATTTGATTTGATTTGATTTGACAGAAAGTTTCTGATTTTTGCAATGTTACGTAGATGGAAAAAAGCTGTCCTTGAAACAGTCTTGATATGTTCTTCAAAAGAGAGATCAGGGTCCAGAGTAACGCCGAGGTCCTTCACAGTTTTATTTGAGACGACTGTACAACCATCCAGATTAATTGTCAGATTCAACAGAAGATCTCTTTGTTTCTTGGGACCTAGAACAAGCATCTCTGTTTTGTCCGAGTTTAAAAGTAGAAAGTTTGCAGCCATCCACTTCCTTATGTCTGAAACACAGGCTTCTAGCGAGGGCAATTTTGGGGCTTCACCATGTTTCATTGAAATGTACAGCTGTGTGTCATCCGCATAGATGTGAAATTTAACATTATGTTTTCGAATGACATCCCCAAGAGGTAAAATATATAGTGAAAACAATAGTGGTCCTAAAACGGAACCTTGAGGAACACCGAAATTTACAATTGATTTGTCAGAGGACAAACCATTCACAGAGACAAACTGATATATTTCCGACAGATAAGATCTAAACCAGGCCAGAACTTGTCCATGTAGACCAATTTGGGTATCCAATCTCTCCAAAAGAATGTGGTGATCGATGGTATCAAAAGCGGCACTAAGATCTAGGAGCACGAGGACAGATGCAGAGCCTCGGTCTGACGTCATTTAACCTCTACGGGCCACGGGGGCAGTATTGAGAATTTTGAAAGAAATATGTGCCCATTTTTAACTGCCTCCTACACCAACTCAGAAGCTAGGATATGCATATTATTAGCACATTCGGATAGAAAACACTCTGAATTTTCTAAAACAGTTTGAATGGTGTCTGTAAGTATAACAAAACTCATATTGCAGGCAAAAACCTGTGAAAAATAGATAAAAAAAAATGAGAATTTTGTGACTGTACTATTTAGTGTCATTGTTTTAAAGATACCACAGTGAGAAAGGATTCAGTTCGCAACTCCTACTGCTTCCACTAGATGTCAACGATCTTTAGAAAGTTGTTGGAAGCATCTGTCATGAATACAGACCGAATTAGAAAGCTTACAAGTTGACACGTCATCACTTCATTTTTTGCACCTGCGCATGAATCTGAGAAGAGTGCCTTTGTCATTATCGTTTATTCTAGACACTTGATAGGTTGTGTGAAAATATTACTGATGTTTACTGATGTTTCACGTTAAAAATGGAACAAAAGATTAGTGCTAAACAACGTTTGACATGTTTAAACAAACGTAAATAGATTATTTACTAGGTTTTCTTTAGCTTTTCGACGTGACTTTACACTGCCCACCTCATTTTGTGGGAGCCTACTGAACGCTAACTATTTGGACATAAATTATGAACTTTGTCAAAAGAAACCACATTTGTTCTGGACCTGGGATCTCTGGCAGCGCCTTCTGATGGAGATAATCAAAGGTAAGGGGATATTTAGAATGTTATTATCGATATTAGATGATGCTAATGCTAACGGTATAGCTTAGCTTAGCTTAGCATATAGCTTATTGTTGTTAGCATAGTACCCAGTTTATGCAAAATGTGATTTCCCAGTAAAGTTATTTTGAGATCTGGCCATTCGGTAGCAATTACGAGATGATAATATATTATTCTTTGAATGACAATATTATAATTTACCAATGTTTTCGAATAGTAATTCCGTGATTTGTAATGCTGGATTCACTGGGTGCATTCGAGCCGAAAAAAATTCTGAATTTCACCGCGACTGTAAATGCTGTTTTTGGATATAAATATGAACTTGATGGAACTAAAAATGCATGTATTGTATAACATAATGTCCTATGAGTGTCATCTGATGGAGATAATCAAAGGTAAGGGGATATTTAGAATGTTATTATCGATATTAGATGATGCTAATGCTAACGGTATAGCTTAGCTTAGCTTAGCATATAGCTTATTGTTGTTAGCATAGTACCCAGTTTATGCAAAATGTGATTTCCCAGTAAAGTTATTTTGAGATCTGGCCATTCGGTAGCAATTACGAGATGATAATATATTATTCTTTGAATGACAATATTATAATTTACCAATGTTTTCGAATAGTAATTCCGTGATTTGTAATGCTGGATTCACTGGGTGCATTCGAGCCGAAAAAAATTCTGAATTTCACCGCGACTGTAAATGCTGTTTTTGGATATAAATATGAACTTGATGGAACTAAAAATGCATGTATTGTATAACATAATGTCCTATGAGTGTCATCTGATGCAGATTGTCAAAGGTAAGTGCATAATTCTAGCTAGTTTTCTGTCTGTTGATGCCCTTCTTTGAATTGGCTAAACATTACACGCAGCTATTGTCAATGTACTCTCCTCACATAACCTAACTTTATGCATTCTCCGTAATGCCTCTGAAAATCGGACAGCGTGGTTAGATTTAGGAGATATATCTTTCAAATGGAGGAAAATAGTTGATTATTTGATTTTTTGAAATGATTACTCTTGCAGTTTTGAATTCCCCGCCATGGTCACATGACAATGAATCCCAATACCGGGATAAGATCGGGATAAGATCCTCAACAGGTTTTAAAGGTCATTTACCACCTTCACAAGTGCAGTCTCAGTGCTATGATGGGGTCTAAAACCAGACTGAAGCGTTTCGTATATATTGTTTGTCTTCAGGAAGGCTGTGAGTTGCTGTGCAACAGCTTTTTCAAAAAAATTTGAGAGGAATGGAAGATTCGATATAGGCCGATAGTTTTTTATAATTTCTGGGTCAAGATTCGGCTTTTTCAAGAGAGGCTTTATTACTGCCACTTTTAGTGAGCTTGGTACACATCCGGTGGATAGAGAGCCGTTTATTATGTTCAACATAGGAGGGCCAAGCACAGGAAGCAGCTCTTTCAGTAGTTTAGTTGGCGTAGGGTCCAGTATGCAGCTTGAGGGTTTGGAGGCCATGATTCTTTTCATCATTGTGTCAAGAGATATAGTACTAAAACACTTTAGTATCTCCCTTGATCCTAGGTCCTGGCAGAGTTGTGCAGACTCAGGACAATGGAGCTTTGGAGGAATACCCAGATTTAAAGAGGAGTCTGTAATTTGCTTTCTAATGATCATGATCTTTTCCTCAAAGAAGTTAATAAATGTATTACTGCTGAAGTGAAAGCCATCCTCCATTTGCGAAAGCTGCTTTTTAGTTAGCTTTGCGACAGTATCAAAAATAAATTTCGGATTGTTCTTATTTTCCTCAATTAAGTTGGAAAAATAGGATGATCGAGCAGCAGTGAGGGCTCTTCGATACTGCACGGTACTGTCTTTCCAAGCTAGTCGGAAGACTTCCAGTTTGGTGTGGCGCCATTTCCGTTCCAATTTTCTGGAAGCTTGCTTCAGAGCTCGTTTATTTTCTGTATACCAGGGAGCTAGTTTCTTATGACAGATGTTTTTAATTTTTAGGGGTGTAACTGCATCTAGGGTATTGCGCAAGGTTAAATTGAGTTCCTCGGTTAGGTGGTTAACTGATTTTTGTCCTCTGACGTCCTTGGGTAGGCAGAGGGAGTCTGGAAGGGCATCAAGGAATCTTTGGGTTGTCTGAGAATTTATAGCACGACTTTTAATGCTCCTTGGATGGGGTCTGAGCAGATTATTTGTTGCAAACGCAATAAAATGGTCCGATAATCCAGGATTATGAGGAAAAACATTAAGATCCACAACATTTATTCCATGGGACAAAACTAGGTCCAGAGTATGACTGTGGCAGTGAGTAGGTCCAGAGACATGTTGGACAAAACCCACTGAGTCGATGATGGCTCCGAAAGCCTTGTGGAGTGGGTCTGTGGACTTTTCCATGTGAATGTTAAAGTCACCAAAAATTAGAATATTTTCTGCTATGACTACAAGATCCGATAAGAATTCAGGGAACTCAGTGAGGAACACTGCATATGGCCCAGGAGGCCTGTAAACAGTAGCTATAAAAAGTGAGTGAGTAGGCTGCATAGATTTCATGACTAGAAGCTCAAAAGACGAAAACGTAATTTTATTTTTTTTTGTAAATTGAAATTTGCTATCGTAAATGTTAGCAACACCTCCGCCTTTGCCGGATGCACGGGGGGTAAGGTCCCTAGTGTAACCAGGGGGTAAGGCCTCATTTAACACAGTAAATTCATCAGGCTTAAGCCATGTTTCAGTCAGGCCAATCACATCAAGATTATGATCAGTGATTAGTTCATTGACTATAACTGCCTTGGGAGTGAGGGATCTAACATTAAGTAACCCAATTTTGAGATGTGAAGTATCACAATCTCTTTCGATAATGGCAGGAATGGAGGAGGTCTTTATACTAGTGAGATTACTAAAGCGAACACCGCCATTTTTAATTTTGCCCAACCTAGATCGAGGCACAGACACGGTCTCAATGGGAAAAGCTGAGCTGACTACGCTGACTGTGCTAGTGGCAGACTCCACTAAGCTGGCAGGCTGGCTAACAGCCTGCTGCCTGGCCTGCACCCTATTTCATTGTGGAGCTAGAGGAGTTAGAGCCCTGTCTATGTTCGTAGATAAGATGAGAGCACCCCTCCAGCTAGGATGGAGTCCGTCACTCCTCAACAGGCCAGGCTTGGTCCTGCTTGTGGGTGAGTCCCAGAAAGAGGGCCAATTATCTACAAATTCTATCTTTTGGGAGGGGCAGAACACAGTTTTCAACCAGCGATTGAGTTGTGAGACTCTGCTGTAGAGCTCATCACTCCCCCTAACTGGGAGGGGGCCCGAGACAATTAATCGATGCCGACACATCTTTCTAGCTGATTTACACGCTGAAGCTATGTTGCGCTTGGTGACCTCTGACTGTTTCATCCTAACATCGTTGGTGCCGACGTGGATAACAATATCTCTATACTCTCTACACTCGGCAGTTTTAGCTTTAGCCAGCACCGTCTTTAGATTAGCCTTAATGTCGGAAGCCCTGCCCCCTGGTAAACAGTGTATGATCGCTGGATGATTCGTTTTAAGTCTAATACTGCGGGTAATGGAGTCGCCAATGACTAGGGTTTTCAATTTGTCAGAGCTAATGGTGGGAGCCTTCGGCGTCTCAGACCCCACAGTGGGAGGAGTAGAGACCAGAGAAGTCTCGGCCTCCGACTCCGACTCGCTTAATGGGGAGAACCGGTTGAAAGTTTCTGTCGGCTGAATAAGCGACACCGGTTGAGCATTCCTACAGCGTTTCCCTCCAGAAGCCATGAGAAAGTTGTCCGGCTGCGGGGACTGTGCGAGGGGGTTTATACTAACGTTACTATCTGTACTTGCTGGTGGCACAGACGCTGTTTCATCCTTTCCTACACTGAAATTACCCTTGCCTAACGATTGCGTCTGAAGCTGGGCTTGCAGCACAGCTATCCTTGCCGTAAGGTGATCGTTCTCCTGTATATTATAAGTACAACGACTGCAATTAGAAGGCATCATGTTAATGTTACTTAGTTTCGGCTGTTTGAAGTCCTGACGAACCATGTCCAGATAAAACCTCATTCAAGAAAGTTGAATGAAAAAAGTTGAGTGAGGGAAAAAGTAAAAATATACGGTAATGAAAAAGTAAAAACCGTCAGGTAGCAAAGTAAGATCGGCAACAAAAACGCACAGCAGCGTAAACAAGTCTGCAAGTTTTGACCGGAAACAGGAAACCGGAAACTTCAGCGCCACAGGTACACAACACACACACGCATGCATGTACACACACACACACTTGGGGTAAGCCCTGACCGTAAACTGCGGCCGTATTGTCTCTCATGAGTTTCACAAAATTGTACCAAACAGACCAGTTCGTAGCTGGATTCTTCACCGATCTTTCATACCTTCTCCAGAACATAAATGTCGTTCGGTTCTCCAGTCCAGTGAGGTGGAAGAATTCCTGGGTTCTTTCTATGAAGCCCACTCTCTCTGTATACTGTGGCCATGAGGACATTTTCTTAGGAATATACGACCTCTCTCTCACAGGGCCTGAGTAGGGGGATTGTACATAGAAAACCCAAAGAGGGCAACGTCATGACA
The DNA here is from genome assembly GCF_901001165.1 of Salmo trutta. Lineage (NCBI taxonomy): Eukaryota > Metazoa > Chordata > Actinopteri > Salmoniformes > Salmonidae > Salmo > Salmo trutta. Next base: position 171,897 of record NW_021822758.1, on the reverse strand, counting down.
CTATGGTTACAATGTGTTTAGGGCTGATAGGAAAGGTAACGGTGGTGATGTTGCTATTTACACAATATTCTTTCTGTGTGTCTGTTAAAACCTCTTACATCTACACGTTCCGCTAGCGGAACGTCTGCTCCAATATCCAATGATGGGCGGGGCGCGAAATTCGAAAAACTTACACTTTTCAAACATATGACTATTTTACAGCTATTTAAAGACAAGGCTCTCCTTTATCTAACCAAACTGTCCGATTTCAAAAAGGCTTTACAGCGAAAGCAAAACATTAGATTATGTCAGCAGAGTACCCAGCCAGAAATAATCACACAGCCATTTTTCAAGCTAGCATATCATGTCACATAAACCCAAACCAGATCTAAATGCAGCACTAACCTTTGATGATCTTCATCAGATGACACTCCTAGGACATTGTGTTATACAATACATGCATGTCTGTTCAATCAAGTTCATATTTATATCAAAAAACAGCTTTTTACATTAGCATGTGACGTTCAGAACTAGCATTCCCACCGAACACTTCCGGTGATTTTACTAAATTACTCACGATAAACGTTCACAAAAAGCATAACAATTATTTTAAGAATTATAGATACAGAACTCCTCTATGCACTCGATATGTCCGATTTTAAAATAGCTTTTCGGATGAAGCACATTTTGCAATAATGTAAGTACATAGCCCGGCGTTACAGGGCTAGCTATTTAGACACCCTGCAAGTTTAGCCTTCACCAAAATCACATTTCCTATAAGACAAATGTTCTTACCTTGCTTGTTCTTCATCAGAATACACTGCCAGGACTTCTACTTCAATAACAAATGTAGGTTTGGTCCCAAATAATCCATCGTTATATCCAAACAGCGACGTTTTGTTCGTGCGTTCTAGACACTGTCCCAACGCTAAATCTCGGCCACGAGCATGACGCAAAATATGACAAAAAATTTCTAAATATTCCATTACCATACTTCGAAGCATGTCAACCGCTGTTTAAAACCAATATTTATACAATTTATCTCGTAGAGAAGCGATAATATTCCGACCGGGAATCTGCCTGTCTGTAAACTGAGGAAAAAACCGAAAGCCGGGGGCGGGGCGTGTCACGCGCCTAAGGCTTAGTCCATTGAGTGACCACTTAGCTTTTGCTCTCCTTTGTTTCAGCCAGGGCTTTGAATTACGTCATTCCTGTTTTTCCCGGGCTATGAGACCTCATTGGAGACGTGTGAAGTGTCACGTAAGAGCAGAGATCCTTTGTAAACGATAGAGATAATAAAGAAGGGCAAGAAATGTTCAGACAGGGTACTTCCTGAACAGAAGCATCTCAGGTTTTTGCCTGCCATAGGAGTTCTGTTATACTCACAGACACCATTCAAACAGTTTCAGAAACTTTGGAGTGTTTTCTCTCCAAAGCTAATAATTATATGCATATTCCAGTTTCTGGGCAGGACTAATAATCAGATTAAATCGGGTACGTTTTTTATCCAGCCGTGAAAATACTGCCCCCTAGCCATAACAGGTTAAAGGCTAACTCCAGTCCTAAACAATTATAATTGTTGGTTTTAAGTCTTCAGATGTGTTCAAACTCAAAAATAACAGTTATAGAAATCTACCATCCACCTTCCGCCAAGAAGTGTGTACTAAACAAACTCACTGATTTAATTGCCCTTTTTTTATTACCCCAGAGGTGTTGATCACTGGAGATTGTAATCTTGCATGGATGCTGGAAGCTGACTGTCTACATGATTGTTGTACTAATCTAAATTTGACCCAGCTGATTAAAGTCCACTCGTCCAAACTTAAAGGACCCTACGAAATCGACTTTGATTGACCTCATATTTACAAATACTCCAGAGAAATATGTTGGGAGTAGGATATTAGCTTTGGATATTAGTTGTTCCCATTGTATGTGTCAGGGATATACAGATGTCTCGATCCAAACCTCGTTTTATCAACAAGGGAAAATTTGAACATTTTCAATGAACAGGCCTTTTTTTGTGACTTTTTATTTTTGTGACTTTGATTGTTTTGTATCTGTACCAGACCCAGAGTTGGTGCTGAACTACTTCTCAAATGTTTTCAATTGTATTGTAGATAAACATGCTTCATTTTGGTTCCACTTTTCTGGGCTCTGTTATTTACTTAACAAATAAGGAATACTCAATATGCACTTATAAATCATAACAATTTTAATCAAAATACAGCTGTAGACAGAAGTCAAAGATTAAACATCACACATACAACTGATGTCTCTCCTGAGTTCTGCAAAATAGGAAAAGTCCAAGTTGCTTTTAATATGCATATGCAGTCAACCCCTAGTGATGTAATTGCCTACATCAACACCTTCTACTCATGAGACCAAGCCCATGCAGTTATACAAACTTGCAGGAGAGAACAACAGTTCCAGTGTTTTCTAAGGGCTCAGCAGTAATTTTCCACTCCCCAAATTCCTTTATAGTGGCATGTCTGACCCTCTTATCTCTTTCACTCCCCTGCAGGGTTCTGTGTCTATGAATCTCTTTTAGCCTTGAGGCGCTTTTCTCACAGACACCCTGTTCTGACAGCAAATAACTCACATCTTTCAGACCGTTTCTTATAAGAGGCAGACACTAGAAAATAACTGTGGAACAATATGAAACCTTTTATAATGAATATATGTATTGCTAATCTATAGACCAGGACCCTATAAATGTAGTGGGGGAGGGGTCTTATAGCCCTGCCCCTTCTATTAATACAACATAAGAATAATCAATTATTATAATACATCAAACATTTGGTGCAGCCCCTTATCATGACCCCAAGTTGACCCCATCATTCAGTCCAGAGCGATCTGAAGTCCTATACAACAGAGATGCTGCTAGATTCACCGACTCGGGGCCCAGACTGGCAGTCTTTCAGGAGGTTGAGAAATCTGTGTGTAAAACTAGTTAAAAAGCTAAATCAGATTATTATGCTAATAAACTATCTGAATGTACAGGGAACCCTGCTACATTTTGGAAAGCTGTTAAATCACTGAAGGGGTTGTGTCTCCTATTCTCTCCCCCCTAAAGAAATTAATTTAGATTCCCTGGCCTTATTACTGACAACATGGATATCATTAATGAATTTAATCACCATTTTATCTCTGCAGGCTTTATATTTGAATGTATTTCAAAAGCCGGCTCTTGAAAAGAGTAGTTTGGATATAGACGGTGAAAATCTATTGAATGATGGTAAATCTATTGAATGACGGTAAATCTATTGAATGACAGTAAATCTATATTGAATGATGGTAAATCTATTGAATGATAGTAAATTATATTGAATGATGGTAAATCTATTGAATGATAGTAAATTATTGAATGATGGTAAATCTATTGAATGACGGTAAATCTATTGAATGACGGTGAAAATCTATTTAATGATAGAAAATCTATTGAATGATGGTAAATCTATTGAATGATAGTGAAAATGCTGGTCATGAGTTTCATATTCTGAAATTCACTGATAATGAAGTCCTGGATGCTTTGTTAACATTAGACATTAATAAAAATCCCCAGGGGCTGATCATTTGGATCCTGGTCTGCTGAAGTGTGCAGCCACCCCTTATTACAGGCTCAGTAGCCCACGTTTTTAATTTAACGTTGTTATCAGGAAGTATTCCAAAAGCATGGAAATCCACATATGTGCTGCCACACCATGAGCCCAAATTGAGCTTGTTTCTCAGTATCAGTACCTGGGAGTCTGGATTGATGACAAGTTGTCCTTCGAACGGATATAAAACATCTGACTAAGAAGCTAAGATTAGTTTTTTATTATATTGAAATAAAGCATTCCTTTAGTATTAAAAATAGGAGAAAGATTGTTCAAGCAACGCTTCTTCCTGTATTGGATTTAGGTGATATTGTTTACATGCATGCAGCACCACCTCTATTAAAACCCTTGGGACGTAGTCTACCATTCAGCAATACGTTTTATCACAGGGGACAATTTTAGGACTCATCATTGTAGTCTGTACTTAATGTGGGATGGACCTCTCTGTCTGTAAGAAGAGAGCTGCATTCTCTTTTGATTTATTTACAAAGCAACCTGACAGAAACTCCCTCTATATGTAACATCATTAAGATAAGAATAATAAATTACCAAACCCGTTCTCAGGAATGGATAACACCAGAGATCGCTTCAGTCTCCACAGATTTAGGAAAATCAGGGTTTTCGTTTTTTTTTTGCCCCTAATTTGTGGACCAATCCACAGAGTTCACTGCAGTCAGATGTACTGGTGCCACTCAGACAGTTAGATGTGCTGGTGTCACTCAGGCAGTTAGATGTACTGGTGTCACTCAGATGGGCTGGTGCCACTCAGGCAGTTAGATGTACTGGTGCCACTCAGGCAGTTAGATGTACTGGTGCCACTCAGATGGGCTGGTGCCACTCAGGCAGTTAGATGTACTGGTGCCACTCAGGCAGTTAGATGTGCTGGTGCCACTCAGGCAGTTAGATGTGCTGGTGCCACTCAGGCAGTTAGATGTGCTGGTGCCACTCAGGCAGTTAGATGTGCTGGTGCCACTCAGGCAGTTAGATGTGCTGGTGCCACTCAGGCAGTTAGATGTGCTGGTGCCACTCAGGCAGTTAGATGGGCTGGTGCCACTCAGGCAGTTAGATGGGCTGGTGCCACTCAGGCAGTTAGATGGGCTGGTGCCACTCAGACAGTTTACATTACTGATTGAGGACCTCTATGTGATTGCTTTTGTTAATTGTGTGCTGAATTATATTGTTTTATACACGTGTATGTTTAATTTTCTGTTTTTATTGTAATGTGTACAGGGCTCTCTTGTAAAAATAGATTTTTAATCTCATTGTGACTGCCTGTTTAAATAAATACAATTAAATGAGCGAGCTAGGACGGACGTAGTCCACAACTATTTGTTCAGCGCTTTTGAAATGTGCAGAATTCAGAACATGGGCCGTTCTTAGTGTTCTCCCTGTACACCAAGTCAGAACCTTAGGATAAATAAAGGGGGCATATAAGCAAACGATAAAAGCTCTTACAATATTTGATGATTACATTTCTCAAAAACAGGCTACATGTGCACCATCAAGTCAGAACAGTAGGTGAAATTAAGAGGTGAAAATAGACCAAATTATTAGGGTGTGGCACGTTGGCTACGAACAGCTTACTACACAACATACACTTAGTACTACTTTATTAGCTACAGCATACATATATCCCTGGCATATTACATAATTTATGCAGCAGGATACAAGACATTTTAGGACTCAGTAGCAGAGATGTTCTGTTACCTGCTGTACAGCAGCTTCTTTTATACGTTGTAACATGTTTGGTTTCAAAGGACTAACTTGACTAAGTAAAGATGGATGTCTGTGTGTCTAGCATGTTGTGTTGTCCAGTAATGACATGAAATACTCTACGTTTTCTCACTCTAAAGATTAAATGGATGGCATAAACTATGACTACCAAAACGACCCAGTCCAGACAAAAACACTGGTAAATAACTGTTTATTTGGAAATGGAAAGTAGAGTTCAAATATCAGTCCCCATTATGCTGAGATAACTGTGGCTTGAAATGGGAGATACAGGTGGTTATGTAGTCTATACAGGTGGTTATGTAGTCTATATGTGATGCTATACAGGTGGTTATGTAGTCTATATGTGATGCTATACAGGTGGTTATGTAGTCTATATGTGATGCTATACAGGTGGTTATGTAGTCTATATGTGATGCTATACAGGTGGTCATGTAGTCTGTATGTGATGCTATACAGGTGGTTATGTAGTCTACATGTAGTCTATATGTGATGCTATACAGGTAGTCATGTAGTCTATACAGGTGGTCATGTAGTCTATATGTGATGCTATACAGGTGGTCATGTAGTCTATACAGGTGGTCATGTAGTCTATATGTGATGCTATACAGGTGGTCATGTAGTCTATACAGGTGGTCATGTAGTCTATATGTGATGCTATACAGGTGGTCATGTAGTCTATACAGGGGGTTATGTCGTCTATACAGGTGGTTATGTAGTCTATATGTGATGCTATACAGGTGGTGATGTAGTCTATACAGGTGGTGATGTAGTCTATACAGGTGGTTATGTAGTCTATACAGGTGGTCATGTAGTCTATACAGGTGGTCATGTAGTCTATACAGGTGGTCATGTAGTCTATACAGGTGGTCATGTAGTCTATATGTGATGCTATTCAGCGGTGTTCTTGGGTCATTGTATGTAAAAAGAGAACTGAAGAGGTTTTCAAGAATGGCAAAAAATATTTGTTGTCCTCATATACCTTGATGGAACCAGGAAGTCAGCATGGTCTGTAACGTTGTACACCTTGATGGAACCAGGAAGTCAGCATGGTCTGTAACGTTGTACACCTTGATGGAACCAGGAAGTCAGCATGGTCTGTAACGTTGTACACCTTGATGGAACCAGGAAGTCAGCATGGTCTGTAACATTGTACACCTCGATGGAACCAGGAAGTCAGCATGGTCTGTAACGTTTGACTAGTTAACTTCTTGAGGCTACCTGGGACGTTAGCGTGCCACCTGTGGCGCACCCTATCAACAGCAGGTGCATTTCAAGAGCGGCAAATTTGAAACCAAATAAATGTACAAATTCAAATTTCTCAAACATACAACTAACTTACAGCCTTTGAAAGATAAACATCTTCTTAATCTAACCACGTTTACCGATTTCAAAAAGGTTTTACGGGGAAAGCATAAAGTTAGGTTATGTTAGGAGAGTACATTGACAATAGCGGTGTGCAATGCATTGTCGATTCAAAGACAGGCTTTACCAAAACCATACAATCAGCTAAAATTATGCACTAACCTTTTACAATCTCCATCAGATGACACTCCTAGGACATTTTGTTAGACAATGCATGCATTTTTAGTTCTATCAAGTTCATATTTATATCTAAAAACAGTGTTTTACTATGGCGTTGATGTTCAGGAAATCGTTTCCCTCCAATACCGGCAGTCAAGTCATGACGACAAAATAATTAATTAATATTAGAAAACATTGCTAAAATATTATATTGTCATTCAAAGAATTATAGATTTACATCTCTTGAACGCAATGGACTTGTCAGATTTTAAATTAACCTTACTGGGAAATCACACTTTGCAATAATCTGAGCACTGCGCCAGAAAAATACGCATAGCGATACAGACTAACCGCCATGTTGGAGGAATCTAAAATCGAAAATACTATATAAATAATCCATTACCTTTGATTCTCTTCATCAGATGTCACTTCCAAAGAGTCCCAGGTCCATAACGAATGTAGTTTTGTTCAAAAAAGCTCATCATTTATGTCGAAAAACCTCCGTGTTGTAGCACATGATCTAAGCCAGCCGGACTTCACTTCACTTCAAGAACGGAAAAAATATATTTCCGTTCGTTCAAACATGTCAAACGTTGTATCGCATAAATCATTAGGGCCTTTTTTAACCAGAACATGAATAAAATTCAAGGCGGACCATTGGGTTTTCTTTTAAAACGTTTCGGAATGAGAGTACCCACCATCAAATCGCGCGCCAGGGTGAATGATGGACCATCACGTTCCATGGCTCTTATTCGGTCAGATCTCACTGTAGAACACTCAAAACACTTTGTAAAGGCTGGGGACATCTTGTGGAAGCAATAGGAAGTGCCAGAATTTACCTCACCCCCTTTGTTTTTCAATGGCATAGGCTCAAAGTCAATTCAACACATCAGGTATCCACTTCCTGTCAGAATCTGTCTCAGGGTTTTGCCTGCCAAATGAGTTCTGTTATACTCACAGACACCATTCAAACAGTTTTTGAAACTTTAGGGTGTTTTCTATCCATATATAATAAGTATATGCATATTGTAGTTACTGGGTAGGTGTAGGAGGCATTTAAAAATGGGCACATCTTTTTTCAAAAAGTCTCAATACTGCCCCCTATACCCTAACAGGTTAATGAACAGAGTTTCTGTAAAAACTGTCTGCATGTTTTGGTTGTTCACCTCATGTTAGTTGTGACAAACCTGATAACCTGGTCAGATCAGTCCTTCTCCTGCTGGAAGCCTTGTATTTATAATACATGCTGTACAGGGGTTTGTTTGTATATGGATTTAATAAACATAGAAAATGATGGGAACTTAAAAAACAGCCTCGTTCCAGATTCCCTCTGTCTGTCTCTAGATGTACCTGCATTCAGGGCCAGTTTCCCAGACACAGATTAAGCCAAGTCCTGGACTGAAGATTCTACACATTGAACTTGTTTTTCAGTCCAGGGATTCATCTGTGTCCGGGAAACAGGCCCTGAATGTTTCACCAACATTTCTACACGTACAAGTATTTTCCAAAATGCTTAAATTACCAGTAAAAAAATAAATAAAAAAAAGTCTTCATACAACAACATTAAACATGTTACAAGACAGATGGCTAGACCCCTGCAGTCCATGATGGTACGGTCCTTGTTCATATTCTTCTAGCCTTGCGAGGGCGACAACCATTGTGTGGTACGGGGGTGTTGTCTGTGATGGACACAACCTCCAATCCTCCCATGGTCAAACCCTTGATGGCAGACTGCACAGAGAGAGAGAGAGTGAGACACAGAGACAGAGAGAGAGACAGAGAGAGAGATAGAGAGAGAAATGCATCAGAACCAAATCAATGATAACGAGTCAAACATCTTTTCCTCGTCTCTACAAGATTCTGACTGAACACTTTCAAAACCAGATTTTTTTTTTATTTAACCAGGTAAATTGACTGAGAACACATTCTCATTTAAAGCAATGACCCGAGGAATAGTTACAGGGGAGAAATGACTGAGCCAATTGGAAGCTGGGGATGATTAGGTGACCGTGATGGTATGAGGGACAGATTGGGAATTTAGCCAGGACACCAGGGTTAACACCCCTTCTCTGACGATAAGTACCATGGGATCTTCAGTGACCTCAGAGAGTCAGGACACCCATTTAACATCCCATCCGAAAGATGGCAACCCAACACAGGGCAATGTCCCCAATCACTGCCCTGGGGCATTGGGATATATTTTTTTTAGACCAAAGGAAAGAGTGCCTCCTACTGGCCCTCCAACACCACTTCCAGCAGCATCTGGTCTTCCATCCAGGGACTGACCAGGACCAACCAGGATCAACCCTGCTTAGCTTCAGAAGCAAGCCAGCAGTGGGATGCAGGGTGGTAGGCTGCTGTGGGATGCAGGGTGGTAGGCTGCTGGTTAAAGCCAGCAGTGGGATGCAGGGTGGTAGGCTGCTGGTTAAAGCCAGCAGTGGGATGCAGGGTGGTAGGCTGCTGGTTAAAGCCAGCAGTGGGATGCAGGGTGGTAGGCTGCTGGTTAAAGCCAGCAGTGGGATGCAGGGTGGTAGGCTGCTGGTTAAAGCCAGCAGTGGGATGCAGGGTGGTAGGCTGCTGGTTAAAGCCAGCAGTGGGATGCAGGGTGGTAGGCTGCTGGTTAAAGCCAGCAGTGAGATGCAGGGTGGTAGGCTGCTGGTTAAAGCCAGCAGTGAGATGCAGGGTGTTAGGCTGCTGGTTAAAGCCAGCAGTGAGATGCAGGGTGGTAGGCTGCTGGTTAAAGCCAGCAGTGAGATGCAGGGTGGTATGCTGCTGGCAAACTGCTAGTATAATTTCAGAGTGGGGGGGAGAGATGCATCATGTCCTGTATTATGGGAACAATGTTGATCTCTACGGTATAATTTTCATGAATTCTGCATTTCTTCAGTTTGTCAACTGTGATGAAGTCGTCAACAAGGTACTCACCAAGCGTCCAGGACCCAGACCTTTCACCAACACACGGACAAACGTCACCCCGACCGCCGTGGCCTTCTGCCCAGGAGAAGAACACCTTATCATTTATCAGGAAACAGAAATTCCTCTTTTTTCCCCCAGTTTGTTTTAGGCTCTAGTGCCATCTAGTGGAGAAGAGATGTCTCTGTGTTCTTCTCTGTAGCAGCCAGACTAGAACTATACGTCTACGTTATCTATATTTTCCATATGGTCTCATCTTACCGCTGCAGCTGAGATGCCTGCTGTCTGAGCAGCGATGGGGGTGGACTTCTTGACATTCTTGAACCCCTCTGTTCCACATGATATTCTGACCATGAACTGGCCCTCACAGTCTGTCACCTGGACGTGTGTACTGGAGGGAGGACACGTTAAAATATATCACCTGGACATGTGGAGGGGGGACACGTTAAAATATATCACCTGGACATGTGGAGGGAGGACACGTTAAAATATTTCACCTGGACATGTGGAGGGGGGACACGTTAAAATATATCACCTGGACATATGTACTGGAGGGGGACACGTTAAAATATATCACCTGGACATGTGTACTGGAGGGGGGTGACACGTTAAAATATATCACCTTGACATGTGGAGGGGGACACATTAAAATATATCACCTGGACATGTGGAGGGGGGACACGTTAAAATATATCACCTGGACATGTGGAGGGGGGACACGTTAAAATATGTCACCTGGACATGTGGAGGGAGGACACGTTAAAATATATCACCTGGACATGTGGAGGGGGGACACGTTAAAATATATCACCTGGACATGTGTACTGGAGGGGGACACGTTAAAATATATCACCTGGACATGTGTACTGGAGGGGGGGACACGTTAAAATATATCACCTGGACATGTGGAGGGGGGACACGTTAAAATATATCACCTGGACATGTGGAGGGGGACACGTTAAAATATGTCACCTGGACATGTGGAGGGAGGACACGTTAAAATATATCACCTGGATATGTGGAGGGGGGACACGTTAAAATATATCAGCTGGACATGTGGAGGGGGGACAGGTTAAAATATATCACCTGGACATGTGGAGGGGGGACACGTTAAAATATGTCACCTGGACATGTGGAGGGAGGACACGTTAAAATATATCACCTGGACATGTGGAGGGGGGACACGTTAAAATATGTCACCTGGACATGTGGAGGGAGGACACGTTAAAATATATCACCTGGATATGTGGAGGGGGGACACGTTAAAATATATCACCTGGACATGTGGAGGGGGGACACGTTAAAATATATCACCTGGACATGTGGAGGGGGGACACGTTAAAATATATCACCTGGACATTTGGAGGGGGACACGTTAAAATATATCACCTGGACATGTGGAGGGGGGACACGTTAAAATATATCACCTGGACATGTGTACTGGAGGGGGACACGTTAAAATATATCACCTGGACATGTGGAGGGAGGACACGTTAAAATATATTACCTGGACATGTGGAGGGGGGACACATTAAAATATACTGCTCAAAAAAATAAAGGGAACACTTAAACAACACATCCTAGATCTGAATGAAAGAAATAATCTTATTAAATACTTTTTTCTTTACATCGTTGAATGTGCTGACAACAAAATCACACAAAAATAATCAAAGGAAATCCAATTTATCAACCCATGGAGGTCTGGATTTGGAGTCACACTCAAAATTAAAGTGGAAAACCACACTACAGGCTGATCCAACTTTGATGTAATGTCCTTAAAACAAGTCAAAATGAGGCTTAGTAGTGTGTGTGGCCTCTATGTGCCTGTATGACCTCCCTACAACGCCTGGGCATGCTCCTGATGAGGTGGCGTATGGTCTCCTGAGGTATCTCCTCCCAGACCTGGACTAAAGCATCCGCCAACTCCTGGACTGTCTGTGGTGCAACGTGGCGTTGGTGGATGGAGCGAGACATGATGTCCCAGATGTGCTCAATTGGATTCAGGTCTGGGGAACGGGCGGGCCAGTCCATAGAATCAATGCCTTCCTCTTGCAGGAACTGCTGACACACTCCAGCCACATGAGATCTAGCATTGTCTTGCATTAGGAGGAACCCAGGGCCAACCGCACCAGCATATGGTCTCACAAGGGGTCTGAGGATCTCATCTCGGTACCTAATGGCAGTCAGGCTCCCTCTGGCGAGCACATGGAGGGCTGTGCGGCCCCCAAAGAAATGCCACCCCACACTATGACTGACCCACCGCCAAACCGGTCATGCTGGAAGATGTTGCAGGCAGCAGAACGTTCTCCACAGCGTCTCCAGACTCTGTCACGTCTGTCACGTGCTCAGTGTGAACCTGCTTTCATCTGTGAAGAGCACAGGGCGCCAGTTGCGAATTTGCCAATCTTGGTGTTCTCTGGCAAATGCCAAACGTCCTGCACGGTGTTGGGCTGTAAGCACAACCCCCACCTGTGGACGTCGGGCCCTCATACCACCCTCATGGAGTCTGTTTCTTACCGTTTGAGCAGACACATGCACATTTGTGGCCTGCTGGAGGTCATTTTGCAGGGCTCTGGCAGTGCTCCTCCTGCTCCTCCTTGCACAAAGGCGGAGGTAGCGGTCCTGCTGCTGGGTTGTTGCCCTCCTCCACGTCTCCTGATGTACTGGCCTGTCTCCTGGTAGCGCCTCCATGCTCTGGACACTACGCTGACAGACACAGCAAACCTTCTTGCCACAGCTAGCATTGATGTGCCATCCTGGATGAGCTGCACTACCTGAGCCACTTGTGTGGGTTGTAGACTCCGTCTCATGCTACCACTAGAGTGAAAGCACCGCCAGCATTCAAAAGTGACCAAAACATCAGCCAGGAAGCATAGGAACTAAGAAGTGGTCTGTGGTCCCCACCTGCAGAACCACTCCTTTATTGGGGGTGTCTTGCTAATTGCCTATAATTTCCACCTGTTGTCTATTCCATTTGCACAACAGCATGTGAAATTTATTGTCAATCAGTGTTGCTTCCTAAGAGGACAGTTTGATTTCACAGAAGTGTAATTGACTTGGAGTTACATTGTGTTGTTTAAGTGTTCCCTTTCTTTTTTTGAGCAGTGTATATCAGGTATTCACATCACTTTCTGTCAGCTTACTTGTTATATGTGGCTTTGATATGTGCTATTGGCAACTCCTCGTATTTCTTCCCAGCCCATCTCAGCACACTGTCCTGGCCAGGCATCGGAGGGAGGTGACTTAAGGAGGAGGAAGAAACATGGGCAAACTGTTGGAAACGTGACAATATTGAGCAAAGACTATTACAAAAAAAAAAAATCACATTTCAAAGTCGGATTCATTTCCGATTCAAACAAGCATACTAAGAATAGAGGAAGGAAGGAATATGCTGGCTTCTAGCCTTTAGTTCGGTGTGAATGTTGCCTGTAATCCAGGGCTTCTGGTTGCGGTATGTACGTACAGTCACTGTGGGGGACGTTGTCGATGCACTTATTGATTAAGCCAGTGACTGAGGTGATGTACTCCTCAATGTCATTGTATGAATCCCGGAACATATTCCAGTCTGCGCCACCAAAACAGTCCTGTAGTTTAGCATCTTCGTCATCTGACCACTTCCGTATTGAGCGAGTCACTGGTGCTTCCTGCTTTTAGTTTTTGCTTGTAAGCTGGAATCAGGAGGATAGAATTATGGTCAGATTTTCCAAATGGAGGGCGAGGGAGAGCTTTGTACGCGTCTCTGTGTGTGGAGTAAAGGTGGTCAAGAGTTTTTTTTCTTCTTCTGGTTGCACGTGTGACATGCTGGTAGAAATGAGGTCAAACGGATTTAAGTTTCCCTGCATGAAAGTCCCCGGCCACTAGGAGCGCCACCTCTGGATGAGCGTTTTCCTGTTTTCCTAATGGCGGAATACAGCTCGTTGAGTGCGGTCTTAGTGCCAGCATCGGTTTGTGGTGGTAAATAGACGGCTACGATGAGGTATTTTACCTCAGGCGATCAATACCTCGAGACTTCTTTAACATTAGACGTCGCGCACCAGCAGTTATTGACAAAAATACACACCTCCCACCCCTCGTCTTACCAGACGTAGCTGCTCTGTCCTGCCGATGCACGGAGAAGCCAGCCAGCGTCTTACCAGACGTAGCTGCTCTGTCCTGCTGATGCACGGAGAAGCCAGCCAGCGTCTTACCAGACGTAGCTGCTCTATCCTGCCGATGCACGGAGAAGCCAGCCAGCATCTTACCAGACGTAGCTGCTCTGTCCTGCCGATGCACGGAGAAGCCAGCCAGCATCTTACCAGACGTAGCTGCTCTGTCCTGCCGATGCACGGAGAAGCCAGCCAGCATCTTACCAGACGTAGCTGCTCTGTCCTGCCGATGCACAGAGAAGCCAGCCAGCTCTATATTATCCATGTCGTCGTTCACCCACGACTCGGTGAAACATAAAATATGACAGTTTTTAATGTCCCGTTGGTAGGATAGTCTTAATAGTAGATGGCCCAGTTTGTTTTCCAGTGATTGCACGTTGGCCAATAATACGGAGGGAAGTCGTGGTTTACCTACTCGTCTACGAATTCTTAGAAGGCACCCCGGCCCCTCCTCCCCCTTTTCTTCCCCCTTTTCTTCCCGCTGATGACAGGGATTTGGGCCTCGTCTTGACAAAGCAGTAGATATCTTTTGCTTCGGACTCATTAAATAAAAAAAATCTGCGTCCAGTTCGAGGTGACTAATCGCTGTTCAGATGTCCAGAAGCTCTTTTCGGTCATAAGAGATGGTAAGCAGCAACATTATGTACAAAATAAGTTACAAACATTACAAATAAATAAACAAAATAGCACAGTTGGTTAGGAGCCTGTAAAACGGCAGCCCTCCCCTCCGACGCCATAATTATACCTCAACTGTTAAACAAGTTGAGGAGAGTAAATTACTTGGTGTTACCTTAGATTGTAACTGTCGTGGTCAAAACATATAGATTCAATGGTTGTAAAGATGGGGGAGAGGTCTGTCTGCTTTTGTTTGACATCACACTCCACAAAGCAAGTCCTGCAGGCTCTAGTTTCATCTTATCTTGGATTATTGTCCAGTCATATGGTCAGGTGCTACAAAGAAGGATCTTGTTCAACTGCAGCAGGCCCAGAACAGAGCGGCACGTCTTGTCATCAGAGGGCTAAGATCAATACAGTCTCTCTCTCGGCTGAAAGTAGAGGAGAGATCAATACAGTCTCTCTCTCTCTCGGCTGAAAGTAGAGGAGAGATCAATGCAGTCTCTCTCTCGGCTGAAAGTAGAGGAGAGACTGACTGCATCATTATAAGAAACAGTCGTTAAATCCCAAATTGTTTGCATAGTCAACTTACACAAAGCTCTGACAGACACACTTACCCCACCAGACATGCCACCAGGGGTCTTTTCACAGTCCCCAAATCCAGAACAAATTCAAGAAAGCGTACAGTATTATATAGAGCCATCATTGCATTGAACTCCCATCTCAGATTGCTCAAGTGAACAGCAAACCGGGTTTCAAAAAGAATTAAAGCAACAAGACACAACGCCTCTCCCCTATTTGACCTGGATATTGTTTAGGTACTGATTTACAGGGATCCTAATAAAATACCCCAGATACCCAATAAGAGTCATTGGACCAAGGTGTCTTCTGTACGACGCTCTGTCTGAACATGAACATGCATCGCTTGCGGTACGGTTTTGGAAGCATATGGACCTCATCTTTCATATAAAAAAAAATAAACTAAAAGGTTAAATTACAACACATCTTTATAGGGTTAGTGTTCCCACACAGCCATATCTCCATGTTTCATTGCTTGTTTACGAAGACAGAGTGGACTACCTGTGTTAATTTGCTGTCTAGCGTGCTCCGAACACCTGTGTGTCAGCGAAACTCAGGAAGTGGAGCGGAATTATAGTTTTGCTGGATGGATCTGGGCAAAATGGCTTATTGTTTTATTTTGAAGGATTGTTTCTCGAGAGTTGGGATTGTAGTTCACATGAGCCAGTTGTGGGACAAGGCAGAATGGCTGAAAAGTGTAGAGACAAGGCAGAATGGCTGAAATGTGTAGAGACAAGGCAGAATGGCTGAAAAGTGTAGAGACAAGGCAGAATGGCTAAAAAGTGTAGAGACAAGGCAGAATGGCTAAAAAGTGTAGAGACAAGGCAGAATGGCTAAAAAGTGTAGAGACAAGGCAGAATGGCTAAAAAGTGTAGAGACGAGGCAGAATGGCTGAGAAGTGTAGAGACGAGGCAGAATGGCTGAGAAGTGTAGGGACGAGGCAGAATGGCTGAGAACTGTAGGGACGAGGCAGAATGGCTGAGAAGTGTAAGGACGAGGCAGAATGGCTGAGAAGTGTAAGGACGAGGCAGAATGGCTGAGAAGTGTAGGGACAAGGCAGAATGGCACCTAGAGTCTGAGAGCTAGTGTTACCTGAACTCTTTGGATATTTTCCCAGGTGTGGCTGAGAAGTGTAGGGACGAGGCAGAATGCCACATAGTCTGAGAGCTAGTGTTACCTGAACTCTTTGGATATTTTCCCAGGTGTGGCTGAGAAGTGTAGGGACGAGGCAGAATGCCACATAGTCTGAGAGCTAGTGTTACCTGAACTCTTTGGATATTTTCCAAGGTGTGGCTGAGAAGTGTAGGGACGAGGCAGAATGCCACATAGTCTGAGAGCTAGTGTTACCTGAACTCTTTGGATATTTTCCCAGGTGTGGCTGAGAAGTGTAGGGACGAGGCAGAATGCCACATAGTCTGAGAGCTAGTGTTACCTGAACTCTTTGGATATTTTCCCAGGTGTGGCTGAGAAGTGTAGGGACGAGGTAGAATGCCACAGTCTGAGAGCTAGTGTTACCTGAACTCTTTGGATATTTTCCCAGGTGTGGCTGAGACACTGGCCTCCTCCTGAAACCTGACAGCACTGGAGGACACTGCTCTCTGCAGACTGCTGGTTCCACAACTACAACAGAGAATAAAACAAATCAAAAATCAACACAGCGACTTCAAAAACAGGCAAACAGAAGATAGAAGCTGCAAGTAGCAATGTGATTATTGTTCACAAACTGGCTAGCAAGTGTTGATAAATCAAACTGTTCATTTTGAGAGAGTCCAGTAACTGTCCAGAACATAAACCTCTGCTACACACACTGAACACACATAACACATAAACACACATAAACACACAAACACACATAAACACCACATGTAAAGGTGTTGGTTTCATGAGCTGAAATATAAAAAAGCTTATTTCTCAAATTATTTACACAAATTTGTTTACATCCCTGTTAGTGAGCATTTCTTCTATGCCAAGATCAACCATCCATCTGACAGGTGTGGCATATCAAGAAGCTGATTGAGTTGGAGGCGTGCTCGGCCACGCAGTCATGGGTGAACAGGGAGTACAGGAGGGGGCTGAGCACGCACCCTTGTGGGGCCCCCCCAGTGTTGAGGATCAGCGAAGTGGGTACTATGGTGTTAAATGCTGAGCTATATTTCAAAGAACAGCATTCTTACATGGATATTCCTCTTGTCCAGATGGGATAGGACAGTGTGCAGTGAAATCGCCATCACAGTAGGGCGACTGCACTGCACAACCAGTTTATTAAAAAAATACATAAAAAGGTCCACCAATGGCTGCACCCCTGCCCAGTCATGTGAAATCCATAGATTATGGAATAATTCATTCATTTCAATTGACTCTTTCCCTTATATGAACTGTAACTCAGTAAAATCTTTGAAATTGTTACATGTTGCGTTTATAATTTTGTTTAGTATAGATAGATAACTAACAAGGTAGCTGATCAGTTGAATGAAGTGTAGCAAACTGGCAGTATAATTAAATCGGCAAAGGGTTTTTGTCTAGTTTAAAGTACCAGACTACCAGTTGTCAAACTAGCATTATAAAATAACATTATCTAGCCAGCTAGTCAATTGCATACATGGGATTTCGTATAATAATAAAAATTAAAAAACGAGATACTTACATTGAGCCTCCTGCATTGAAGGAACCAGCAACCTGTTGGCAGGCACTCCTGCCAGAATGAGATAATATACCGTTTAATTTATACATGATGAATTAATTAATATAATTTAGCTACTAGAAACCAGC
Source organism: Salmo trutta (assembly GCF_901001165.1). Taxonomy (NCBI): domain Eukaryota; kingdom Metazoa; phylum Chordata; class Actinopteri; order Salmoniformes; family Salmonidae; genus Salmo; species Salmo trutta. The sequence goes on along the minus strand of NW_021822758.1, from coordinate 154,046 downwards.
AGGTTAGCTGGTGTTACACAACAACATGTGTGACATTGAGGAGGTTTCCATTCAGTATGACGCGTTTCCTGGAATAGTACATTATTAACCCTGTGGGGGAGAGGTACAAATTATTACAAACATATATAGTTCTAAAATCTTACGCATAAACTTTTTTTATTTCTACATTAAATCTATCTAAGATCAATTTAAACAAATATGTTTCAATGAAGCTACATCTTAATGTTATATATATTTTTATTTAATTTCAAACTACATTTATCTTCATTTCCTCTACCCCCTTTTTTTCTTCTTTAGTATAATCTCTCCCTTCTTCGCAGAGGATTGTGGGTGGAAACTGGAGAATCAAGATGGCGGCGCCCTGTTCCAAGATGGTGAATCGTCCTTTATTTCGGCAATTTATGACACATGTCAGACGGACGGGCTCAAACATAAATGAGTTCGTCAGTTGTCTCTCAGTTGTGTTTGTTGAGCTGCAACTCAGAGCCAAAGTAAACCGGGAAGCGTCGCGTCGCGGTGGAAGCTGTACGGGGCGGTGTGTATTATGGGTGTAAGATGGCACAGTGATGCCATCTGTTGGTAAATGTTAATTACTGCAACTCCAGTGTTTTACCGGTGTGCTTGAAATACCCGGATGTATTGCAATATACTGAACAAGACTGGTTACCCGCATCCATGCCTCTGTCTCGTCATTTAACATTCAAACATGGTGTCAGAGTCGGATAACTAACCATGCTATCCGCAAATTAGAGCCACCTGTTCTGGTTTACCCCCTGAAAAATGCTTATTTGAGTAAAACTTCGCCTGACGCCGGAATTGTCCTTAGCTAGAGTGAGTTTGCTAGTTAGCTTCAGTGTTGTTAGCACCGGTTAGACATGGCAGCGAACATTCCCCCTCCCGCCGTTATGAAGCTCAGCTGAGACTGGAGCACAAACTGGGATACGTTTAGAGGTGAATGGGAGGACTATGCACTAGCAACGGGACTTCAGGAAAAGGACGATGAGGTAGTGGCTGCCACTTTGAGGACTATAATGGGAACAGAATGCCGACACGTATACAAACACAACCTGAACCTAACAGCAGCTCAGCAAGGTAACGCTACAGCTATTCTTGATGCTCTTGAACATTACTTCAAGCCAGCAAAGAACATTATCTACGAGCGTTATGTTTTCGGTTGTTGCAAACAGGAGGACGGGGAGTCCATTGACAGCTTTGTCACTAGGCTAAGGGAAAAGGCAGCTACATGTGACTATGGTGCTTTAAGAGATGAACTGATCAGAGATAAGCTAGTGTTTGGCATAACTGATGAGGGCACCCGCAGACGTTTGTTGAGAGAACGTGACCTGACGCTGGTCTTGGCAGTGGAGACATGCCGTGCAGCAGAGCTTACTGATATACGGATAAGGTCCATGGAACTAGAAAGACAACATATGGACAATGTCAATGCTACATTCAGGCAGCCAGTAAGGAAATTCCCCTTTGCCACAGCTAATGCTAATACTACAGCCAATTCTGCAGCAGACAACCCCAATACGTGCAGATATTGTGGCATTTCTCATGGACGAGGAAAAGAATACTGCCCAGCCTATGGAAAAATATGCAAATCCTGTGGTACAGCTAATCACTTCGCAAGGGTCTCCATGAAAAGCAAGAGAAAGGAGGGTAAAGTGCACTCCATTGAAACAAACACAGATGAAGGGAACAACAGCACAGAGGATGTATATGCTAGCGAGTGCATAGGGGCAGTGAGGGCAAAAGGACAAAAGTGGTTTGTCACTCTGCTACTTAATAATAAACCACAGCAATGCCAGCTAGATTCAGGGGCCACATGTAATGTTATGAGCCTTAGAGACAAAAGGAGGCTTGCGCCCAAAGACAAACTCACACAGAGTAGCACCAAGCTGAAATTGTATTCAGGACAGTTCATGACCTCTTTAGGCCTGTTTGTGACAGAGTGTGTTTTACGTGGCCAGAAACACACCCTTGAGTTTGAAATAGTTGAGGCTCGTCAACAGCCATTACTGTCAGGTTCTACATGCGAGCGCCTTGGACTTATTAACTTCACCATCCCAGCTGATCTTAACATTATAGACAATGTCCAGGCTGGGCCCCTGAGCAAGGAGACACTCCTGAGCAAGTACCATGATGTCTTCAATGCACCGGTCGAGTCAGTTCCCGGCGAAGTCCACTTTGAGTTGGACGCAGCAATCCAGCCTGTCCAGTGTGCACCCCGCAATGTACCAGTGGCTATGAAAGCAGCTACAAAGGCTCAGCTTGACAAATACGAAGCAGATGGCCACATGATATCCGTCACCGAGCCTACAGACTGGATAAGTAATATGGTCATCGTCAAGAAACCAGACAAGCTACGGATGTGCATTGATCCTAAACACCTCAACCGGGCTCTGAGACGCTCACATTACATTATGCCCACGTTGGAGGATGTTCTTTACAAGCTCCCAAAGGCCAGAGTCTTCACGCTCGTGGACGCCAGAGATGCCTTCCTGCAGTGCAAGCTCGACGAGCCCAGCAGCTACATGACCACCTTTTGGACACCCTGGGGCAGGAAGAGGTGGTTGAAGCTCCCGTTTGGTGTCTCCGTGGCTCCAGAGGTGTATCAGCGGAAACAGCATGAGCTGTTGATGGGACTCAGTGGCGTGGAACCCATAGCAGATGACATCCTCGTAGTGGGCTGTGGGGACAGTGATGAGGAGGCAGAATGTGACCATGACGCCAAGCTGCTGGCCCTGATGGTCAGATGCAGACAGGTCAAGCTAAGGCTAAGCATAAAAAAGCTTCAGTTTAAAGTGCCAGAGGTCCGCTTTCATGGGCACATCTTGTCCTCCACTGGATTGAAGGCGGATCCTGAAAAAGTGAAGGCTGTCTTGGAAATGCCCCACCCATCTGACGTGAAGGCAGTGCAACGCTTCGTCGGATTCGTCACCTACCTGGCCAAGTTCCTACCGCGGCTCTCTGAAGTGTGTGAGCCACTAAGGAGGCTCATGGACAAGGACACCATCTGGCATTGGCTCCCAAAACATGACGCAGCGGTGAGGGAAATAAAACAACTGGTCACCCAGACACCTGTACTGCGATACTACGATGTGTCAAAACCTGTCACGATTCAGAGTGACTCAAGCCAGTATGGACTTGGCTGTTGCCTCATGCAGGAGGTCCAGCCTGTGGCATTCGCCTCTAGGGCACTCACCCCAACAGAGCAGAACTATGCCCAGATAGAGAAGGAGTGCCTCAGCATTGTGTTTGCATGCCAACGCTTCCACCACTATCTGTACGGGCGCAACAATATTACCGCAGAGACCGATCACAAGCCCCTTATTGCTATATTCAGCAAGCCTCTCCTGAATGCCCCGAAACGACTGCAGAGCATGCTACTGGCCCTACAAAACTACAACCTCAAGGTGGTGTATAAGCCAGGGCCAGAGATGTATGTGAGTGACACGCTCAGCAGGGCTACTGCATCAGGCACTCACAGACGCTCCATGCATGAACGACACGCAGTGTGCAGCTTACAAACAGAGCAAGTGGATGTTGAACACATCAACCAGGCTGACTACCTCAATGTCACGGACCAGCACCTTATACAAATCAGACAGCACACAGACAGGGACGAGCAACTCCAGGCATTGAGGTCTGTGATTCTGATGGGCTGGCCCGACTGCAAGGAAGAAACTGCTTTAGCCGTCAGAGATTATTGGCCAGTCAAAGAGGAGCTCAGTGTTCAAAACGGAGTAATATTCAAGGGTCAGAGAGTCGTTATTCCCCGGTCTCTGCGCCCTGAGATGTTGGCGCGCGTGCACTCAAGTCACATAGGAGGTGAGGCCTGTTACAGACAAGCACGTGACACACTGTATTGGCCAGGAATGCAGAGTGAAATCAAAGACTATGTCAGTAAATGCACAATCTGCAATGAATATGCCACTGAGCAACAGAGAGAGACGATGATGTCCCACGAGCTACCGATGCGCCCCTGGCAGATAGTAAGTCTAGATCTCTTCCAGCACAGTGGCAAAGACATTCTGCTGGTAGTCGATCATTATTCAGACTTCTGGGAGATTGACCTCCTCCCCGACCTCTCAGCAGAGACAACAATCAAACGCTGCAAGGCTCAGTTTGCCCGCTATGGCCAGCCAGATAGGGTAATTTCAGACAATGGATCCCAATTCTCCGGAGTTGAGTTCCGAAAATTTGCTGCAGATTGGGAATTCGAGCACGTCACTTCATCACCACGACACCCAAAAGCTAATGGGAAGGCGGAGTCCGCAGTCAAAATCGCAAAGAACCTCTGCAAAAAAGCTCTGCGAGAGGGCAAAGATGCCTGGAAAGCAATCCTGCAGTGGCGCAATACCCCGACAGAAGTCATGGATAGCAGCCCGGCCCAGCGCCTCATGGCACGGCGCTTAAAAGCAGCTCTGCCAGTAGCCAGCACTCTCCTGGAGCCATGTGTGGTGACAGACGTGCTGGTGAAGCTACGTCACAGAAGACAGGTCTCCAAGTTCATCTATGACAAATCAGCAAAAGACTTACCTGAGCTCAGGGTGGGTGAAACGGTGCGGATGAAGCCACTACCAGGGGACCGGACTGGCCTCTGGAGACTCGGATCCTGTGTACAGAAAGTGGCACCACGCTCCTACTTGGTCGAGGTGAATGGATCACGGTACCGTCGTAACAGGGTTGACCTTCGGATTGCTGAGCCAGCACCTACTCAGAACCCTGATGGTCAAAGGGGTCGCATGACAAAAGACAGAACCCCAGCAAGTCACATGGGGCCTGAGGCACTGGGCGAAGAGCCAGGGGATCACAGGTCGGCCGCTCCCTCGCCCATCAATACTCCCCTTAGACAGTCAGGTGACACGCCTGTGCGGGAACCCGCAGTCCTCGCAGACAAGCCCCCTGTCTTTTCACGCTGTCGGCGTCTGTCCCAGCCACCAAAAAGACTTAATCTGTAGGTTTCCCATTAGGGATTGTTGACAGACAGAGATAAAAGTGAAGAGAGTATCAAAATGTGTTCAGTTGTTACTTGGAAAAAATAAATAAAAAAATACTAAACTGTTCATGTTGGAAAGTATTACTAGGTTTGTTTTGTTAGTGAATTGACAGCTCCTGTCCTATTTTATAAAAGGAAAGATGTTATGGGTGTAAGATGGCACAGTGATGCCATCTGTTGGTAAATGTTAATTACTGCAACTCCAGTGTTTTACCGGTGTGCTTGAAATACCCGGATGTATTGCAATATACTGAACAAGACTGGTTACCCGCATCCATGCCTCTGTCTCGTCATTTAACATTCAAACAGTGTGTCTCCAGAGGCTGCCGGTCATATCGCAGGAGCGGAACCCGGTCGAGGACCGATTCGCTGAGCTCATGCATCAGGTATACATGTTGTATTTCATTCATTTGGTCAATGGCTTTAGTCACTAGTGAATACACACACACAGATGGTTTACTGACCGTGGTCCTGAAGTGGATGTGCAGGCCAATGCAGGTCTTTGCTTCAAGCTTTGCACTAACACATATTCAACTTCAAGACTTCATTCAGTTGAATCAGTAGTGTAAGGCTAGAATGAAACCCTGCACCCTGTTGCTCTCCATTGCTCTGCTCCAGGGTTTGAAATACCGGTGATTTTAGAGTTAGAAGTTAGCTCCCCTAAATGCAACAAACTCTAGTGTGTCCCTAAATAATGCTAATTTAACCATTCTTCGCTTTGTTTAAAATGCAATGTTAAATATGATTTAGACACCAATATCACAAGACAAATAGCCGTTAGCTAGACGCCAATATCACTAGACACCAATATCACTAGACAACTAGCCTACAGCTAGACACCAATATCACTAGACAACAATATCACTAGACAACTAGCCTACAGCTAGACACCAATATCACTAGACAACTAGTAAATAGCTAGAGACCAATATCACTAGACAACTAGCCAACAGCTAGACACCAATATCACTAGACAACTAGCCAACAGCTAGACACCAATATCACTAGACAACTAGCCAACAGCTAGACACCAATATCACTAGACAACTAGTCTACAGCTAGACACCAATATCACTAGACACCAATATCGCTAGACACCAATATCACTAGACAACTAGTCTACAGCTAGACACCAATATCACTAGACAACTAGTCTACAGCTAGATGTAACTGTGTAGGTTCCGTCCCTCTCTTCGCTCGAACCAGGGACCCTTGCACACATCAACAACTGACACCCACGAAGCATCGTTACCCATCGCGCCATAAAAGCCGCGGCCCTTGCAACGCTTGAAACGCTATTAGCGTGCACCACCGCTAACTAACTAGCCATTTCACATCGGTTACATAGACACCAATATCACTAGACACCAATATCACTAGACAACTAGTAAACAGCTAGACACCAATATCACTAGACAACTAGCCAACAGCTAGACACCAATATCGCTAGCCAACTAGCCTACAGCTAGACACCAATATCGCTAGACAACTAGCCTACAGCTAGACACCAATATCGCTAGACAACTAGCCTACAGCTAGACACCAATATCGCTTGACAACTAGCCTACAGCTAGACACCAATATCGCTAGACAACTAGCCTACAGCTAGACACCAATATCGCTAGACAACTAGCCTACAGCTAGACACCAATATCGCTAGACAACTAGCCTACAGCTAGACACCAATATCGCTAGACAACTAGCCTACAGCTAGACACCAATATCGCTAGACACCAATATCGCTAGACAACTAGCCTACAGCTAGACACCAATATCGCTAGACAACTAGCCTACAGCTAGACACCAATATCACTATATCGCTAGACAATTAGCCTACAGCCAGACACCAATATCACTAGCCTACAGCTAGACACCAATATCACTAGACACCAATATCACTAGACAACTAGCCAACAGCTAGACACCAATATCACTTGACAACAAGCCTACAGCTAGACACCAATATCACTAGACAACTAGCCTACAGCTAGACACCAATATCACTGGACAACTAGCCTACAGCTAGACACCAATATCGCTAGACACCAATATCACTAGACAACTAGCCTACAGCTAGACACCAATATCGCTAGACAACTAGCCTACAGCTAGACACCAATATCGCTAGACAACTAGCCTACAGCTAGACACCAATATCACTATATCGCTAGACAATTAGCCTACAGCCAGACACCAATATCACTAGCCTACAGCTAGACACCAATATCACTAGACACCAATATCACTAGACAACTAGCCAACAGCTAGACACCAATATCACTTGACAACAAGCCTACAGCTAGACACCAATATCACTAGACAACTAGCCTACAGCTAGACACCAATATCACTGGACAACTAGCCTACAGCTAGACACCAATATCGCTAGACACCAATATCACTAGACAACTAGCCTACAGCTAGACACCAATATCACTAGACAACTAGCCTACAGCTAGACACCAATATCACTAGACAACTAGCCTACAGCTAGACACCAATATCACTGGACAACTAGCCTACAGCTAGACACCAATATCGCTAGACACCAATATCACTAGACAACTAGTCTACAGCTAGACACCAATATCACTAGACAACTAGTCTACAGCTAGATGTAACTGTGTAGGTTCCGTCCCTCTCTTAGCCCCAACCTGGGCTCGAACCAGGGACCCTTGCACACATCAACAACTGACACCCACGAAACATTGTTACCCATCGCGCCATAAAAGCCGCGGCCCTTGCAACGCTTGAAACGCTATTAGCGAGCACCACCGCTAACTAACTAGCCATTTCACATCGGTTACATAGACACCAATATCACTAGACACCAATATCACTAGACACCAATATCACTAGACACCAATATCACTAGACAACTAGTAAATAGCTAGACACCAATATCACTAGACAACTAGCCAACAGCTAGACACCAATATCACTAGACAACTAGTCTACAGCTAGACACCAATATCACTAGACAACTAGCCTACAGCTAGACACCAATATCACTAGACAACTAGCCAACAGCTAGACACCAATATCACTAGACAACTAGCCAACAGCTAGACACCAATATCACTAGACAACTAGCCAACAGCTAGACACCAATATCACTAGACAACTAGCCAACAGCTAGACACTGTTAATGTTGCGACAGTTTGTTTCTGGTAATAGAACAAAATAGTCAGCACATAGTGACTTCTAATTTAGCTGTACTTTAATTAATGCAAACACGTGCGTGGTATATGTGTGGTTCGTATACGGTCTCTCTGTGACACCTCGCAGGGCGAAACAGAAGAGGGCGGCACATCCTATTGTTCTCTCTTTTATACTGAGAGATATTACCCGCTCAATGCTGGCCTGTCCGAGGGAGGAGGAGCGTGGTTTAAACTTGCTCCTCCTGTTGTCGGCGTGTAGGCTGATCCCAGTGTCGTGACGCACTTCCTGTTGCCGGTTGTAGTTCTTCTTGTCTTCAACATTGTAACATAGCTTCCCCAGTATATTATATAAGTTATGCATACAAATAGCCAGTTCAACCCTAACAATCCCCCTTTTCACACCCCTTGGGGTGTGATCATACTCCAATAAGAAATTTCAGGGAAATTTAAGAGTCCCCCTTTTGACACCCCCTAGGGTGTCACTCAACTCAATTTGTATATCTCCATTTCAATGATTATATATTTCCTTTTAAACCTTAACATCCTTCCGGCTACATCTCACTTGTACTAGGTTGACTATCAGTCATCCAGGAACTTCAAACCTTCACATCAGGAAAGACAAATAGTATACACGACCCGTATAAAAAGAAAACCTTTTTTCGACAGTGGCTACACCTTAACATGTGTGGGACAGACTCTTTGTCCCAGAACTTAAAACCTTCACATCCACCTGTCACTACATTCAATACATATGAATTTATTGTGCATACTCTTTATTCAACCACTTCCTCAACAGCAAAACAAGGATCGTCCTCTGACAGATCCATCTCTTGCCCAGAGCTGGATTTAGTGTTCTCCGGGGTCAGTTCCATCAAAGGCATCATTCCGGTTGCTCTGACAACTTCTGTAAGAGACTTTCTTATGCAAGGGATTATACAGGCAGTACAACATATCAATAATAGGAACACAAGTACTAGGGTCAGAATTGCAGTAGCCACCATAGATGAGTACTTGCCAAAAAATAAATTCATCCAATTTCCCTCGTCTACCCCTGCTTCACCCTTCATCTCAGCAGATAGCTTGTCAAGTCTCAATAGGGATTAAAATCATATCATTTCCATTACAATCCACCCGTTTTGCTAGATATTTCACATACATTATAACACATCTATTTTTATTGGATTCAGAAATTTCACACAAATTCAAACAAATTCATGCATCCCAATAGATGGTCTCATCTAACATGTGCTCCTCATATTTGAATGAATCCTCCACCAGGCTCAGCGGTAGGTACTTGTCGTCTCATTGGTCTGAACTTTGACTCGGTCCGCATCTCACCATCTGCTCCGTTATCCATCTCTCTAGAGTTCTGGTGCTTAAACCTCTCGCACACGGGACCAAACAACAATCACAACCCAAACACACTCATACAGGTGAAAGCAGCCCATAATACAGTTCTTACAACACTTCTCCATTTCCCAAACATGAGCTGTGTTATCAGAAATGTACGTACAGCAATGAACCTAATCATTCTACCTACACCATCCTCTTTGCCCGTAACCTATCGAGAGTCAGTCTATTTTACCAGGTCATGAGGGAGGTGGCGGATAATTGGTCAGAGAACCTCTTTACTGCATCCCCGGTTTCATTCATAAATCTCTGTTGATTATAAAAGATGTCATTCATTCAATCCACATTTTTATTTATTGTCAACTACCAAAATAATGTAGTGTTAATGCCTTCACATATTTGATTCATAACTTTGTATTCATCTGGAACCTCCCTGAGGATGCCAATAGCATCCATCTAGACAAAGCCATTCCCATCCTGATCAAAACGTCTTGTTTGTGATATCCTAGGAATGAGAAGCTGACGTCTTTTTGTGATAACCTAGGAATGAGAGGCTGACGTCTTGTTTGTGATATCCTAGGAATGAGAGGCTGACGTCTTGTTTGTGATATCCTAGGAATGAGAGGCTGACGTCTTGTTTGTGATATCCTAGGAATGAGAGGCTGACGTCTTTTTGTGATATCCTAGGAATGAGAGGCTGACGTCTTTTTGTGATATCCTAGGAATGAGAGGCTGACGTCTTTTTGTGATATCCTAGGAATGAGAGACTGACGTCTTGTTTGTGATATCCTAGGAATGAGAGACTGACGTCTTGTTTGTGATATCCAAGGAATGAGAGGCTGACGTCTTGTTTGTGATATCCTAGGAAAGAGAGGCTGACGTCTCTGTGATATCCTTAATCCCAGATGGAGCTGGAGAGAAGCTTGCTGTTGGAACATGAGCAGAGGCTCCTAGAGGAAGCGGAGCGTGTGAGACGTAAACAGGCGGACCACTACGATTCAGACGAGGAGGCAGTCTACGGTGGCCAGGAGACCATCACAGCTCAGGACCAGAAGGACACCTGGGAACTGAATCTCAAACACTTCCAACCTGCTCTCAGAGACAGAGGTAGGAATCAGAGAGGTTGTCCTGAATGGCACCCTATTCCCTATACACTGACTATACAAAACATTAGGAACAAATCAAAGAATAAATCACATGTTATTGGTCACGTGCTTTATGAACAACAGGTGGAGACTAACAGTGAAATGTGTTCATTAACAACAGGTGGAGATTAACAGTGAAATGCTTTATGAACAACAGGTGGAGACTAACAGTGAAATGCTTCATGAACAACAGGTTTACTGATAACATCTCCAGATAGCTAGGTGGACCAGTCATAGTCGGTCCATTTTATCTCCAGATAGCTAGGTGGACCAGTCATAGTCAGTCCATTCATCTCCAGATAGCTAGGTGGACCAGTCATAGTCAGTCCATTCATCTCCAGATAGCTAGGTGGACCAGTCATAGTCAGTCCATTCATCTCCAGATAGCTAGGTGGACCAGTCATAGTCAGTACATTCATCTCCAGATAGTTGGGTGGGACAACAGCTCAGCCATAATAACATTTTCCCTCAAAGTAGTTATCAGTAAACAAAGTCAGTGATGGTAGAACAATACATTGACGGTCAAGCTGAGGCGTCGTACCGCGTCGACGGTCAAGCTGAGGCGTCGTACCGCGTCGACGGTCAAGCTGAGGCGTCGTACCGCGTCGACGGTCAAGCTGAGGCGTTGTAGTAGCTTCCTTTCGTCTTCACCATAGCCACTGCCCAAGCCTGAAGCGGGGTTGTTTGGTACGCATACAGTCCACACTCAAGGTTTCCAAACGGCTTAACATTGAATGACATCCAGGTATATGGTGCAACAAAAAATGTTTATTCTTCTTATATCTAACAGGAAAATGATTATCCAATCAACTTAAAGCAGAGATTACTGATATGGAAAATACATAGTCTGTCTGTATTTACATTTTAGTCATTTAGCAGATGCTCTTATCCAGAGTTACTTACATTAGTGAATGCATACATTTCATTTCATGCATTTTTTTGTACTGGCCCCCCGTGGGAATCGAACCCACAACCCTGGCGTTGCACACACCATGCTGGCGTTGCAAACACCATGCTCTACCAACTGAGCCACAGGGAAGGCTGTATGTCTGTATGGTCAGTAGACTATACCGCTCCCGCGTCTAGCAAGGACTCCTCCCCCCGAAGGCCCAACTTCCTGCCTTTATCCTAACACACTTACCGCAGTACAATGAATGGGCAAAAGGGGAGGACAAAAACTAAGTTACACTAACAACAAATGAATATATCTCAATCATGTAAATATAAATCATAAAAGTACGTACCTAATATTTCTTCATCATACATTAATATTTAATTATATTTACACAAATGTACATGGAGCTCTGTATGTTCTGTCTTTTATACAAATATGTCCGAATCGGCTCTAACAGACGTGTTGTACTGCGTCGACAGTCAAACAGACGTGTTGTACTGCGTCGACAGTCAAACAGACGTGTTGTACTGCGTCCACAGTCAAACAGACGTGTTGTACTGCGTTGACAGTCAAACAGACGTGTTGTACTGCGTCGACAGTCAAAACAGACGTGTAACTCTTGTGTTTCAGATGTAGGTGTTACAGCGCTGGGCTCAGTGGAGAGGTGTCTAGGAGACAGCCTGGTCCTGCTGGTAAAGCAGACTGTTGGTAAAGGGAACATCTGGCTGCTCCCTCAGGCCCAGTGGGAGGCAGGGGAGACTCTCCCACAGACAGCGGCGAGAGGCCTCACCAGCCTGCCAGGTTAGCTGTGTAGTACTGCTACTAGATCCCTATCTAGTGCACTACTTTATAGGCCCTGGTTAAAAGTAGTGCTCTGAATTAGAGAGGGGGGGCCAAATTTGGGGATGCGGTGTTTTCCTCCTTGTCAGACATTTCCGTCAGGTGTTCCAACACCATCTCTAATGCTGGACTATGGACATGTGTGGAAGATTACAGAAATATCTAGATGGCAAAGGCTTGAGCAGGAGATCTATGCAATGTTATTGATCAGGGCTACATATATATCAAACTATACTAGTTCTGTATCATGATAGAGCCCTTCACCTGAACACTACTGTAAAGACTCTTGCCATTTTAGCTTCTTCTTCTTCTGTGTTCTCCAACTCTATTCTAACGCCGTGTTTGTTATTCATTCCAGAGGCTGATTTCAAGGCTACGTTCCTTGGCAACACCCCCTGTGGAGTGTACAAGTACAAATTCCCCAAAGACGTCCGGACAGAGGGTTGCGTCGGAGCCAAAGTCTTCTTTTTCAAAGCTTTACTGTCCACTGGTTCGGCCAGTCAGTCAGCCGGTCAGAAAGAATCTTTCCTGTGGGCGAAGAAGACTGAACTGCAGGGTTACCTGAAGCCAGCTTACCTGGAGAAGGTTAACCGCTTCATACTCAACCTGTGATGAGATCTGATGGAGAAGATGTGACGACAAGTTATACAGATGTCTTTGGAAGTCATGTTTCTGTCACGGCAACTGTTGTTTTCTCCGCTCGTTCACTTTGTGTGTAAGAGAGCATGATTAAAGTGTATACTTTTTGTTCCAACATATTAAACCATTCAGAGTGTTGTCTGTTGGCCTATATCCCAGAGGATAGAAAGCTGGTCTCTTTGCCTGTGTTTTGTTCTATGCAGACAGTGTATTGTCCTGTCCTCCACTAGATGGCAGCAGTGAGACAGAGGAGAGGCTGGTCAGGACAGTGTATTGTCCCGTCCTCCACTAGATGGCAGTAGTGAGACAGGCTAGTCAGGACAGTGTATTGTCCCGTCCTCCACTAGATGGCAGTAGTGAGACAGGAGAGGCTGGTCAGGACACCCGTCCTCCACTAGATGGCAGCAGTGAGACAGGAGAGGCTGGTCAGGACAGTGTATTGTCCCGTCCTCAACTAGATCGCAGCAGTGAGACAGGCTGGTCAGGACAGTGTATTGTCCTGTCCTCCACTAGATGGCAGTAGTGAGACAGAGGCTGGTCAGGACAGTGTATTGTCCTGTCCTCCACGAGATGGCAGTAGTGAGACAGAGGCTGGTCAGGACAGTGTATTGTCCTGTCCTCCACTAGATGGCAGTAGTGAGACAGAGGAGAGGCTGGTCAGGACAGTGTATTGTCCCCGTCCTCCACTAGATGGCAGTAGTAAGACAGAGGTTGGTCAGGACAGTGTATTGTCCTGCCCTCCACTAGATGGCAGTAGTGAGACAGAGGCTAGTCAGGACAGTGTATTGTCCCGTCCTCCACTAGATGGCAGTAGTGAGACAGAGGAGAGGCTGGTCAGGACAGTGTATTGTCCCGTCCTCCACTAGATGGCAGTAGTGAGACAGAGGAGAGGCTGGTCTGGACAGTGTATTGTCCTGCCCTCCACTAGATGGCAGTAGTGAGACAGAGGTTGGTCAGGACAGTGTATTGTCCCTGTCCTCCACTAGATGGCAGTAGTGAGACAGAGGAGAGGCTGGTCAGGACAGGGTATTGTCCGTCCTCCACTAGATGGCAGTAGTGAGACAGAGGCTGGTCAGGACAGTGTATTGTCCTGTCCTCCACTAGATGGCAGTAGTGAGACAGAGGAGAGGCTGGTCAGGACAGTGTATTGTCCCGTCCTCCACTAGATGGCAGTAGTGAGACAGAGGAGAGGCTGGTCAGGACAGGGTATTGTCCGTCCTCCACTAGATGGCAGTAGTGAGACAGAGGCTGGTCAGGACAGTGTATTGTCCTGTCCTCCACTAGATGGCAGTAGTGAGACAGAGGAGAGGCTGGTCAGGACAGTGTATTGTCCCGTCCTCCACTAGATGGCAGTAGTGAGACAGAGGAGAGGCTGGTCAGGACAGTGTATTGTCGCGTCCTCCACTAGATGGCAGTAGTGAGACAGAGGAGAGGCTGGTCAGGACAGTGTATTGTCCCGTCCTCCACTAGATGGCAGTAGTGAGACAGAGGAGAGGCTGGTCAGGACAGTGTATTGTCCCCGTCCTCCACTAGATGGCAGTAGTGAGACAGAAGAGAGGCTGGTCAGAGAGCGCCTCTATATTAGGCCCAGAGAACGTTGTGATGCACATTGACCTTCTCAGATTCAACTGACCTTTTCACTAATGATAGAAATACCCCCTTTTCCACTGGTGTAAAGTACTTCAGTAAAAATGCTTTAAAGTTATACTTAAGTAGTTTTTTCTTTAGGGGTATCTGTACTTTACTTTAATATTTATATTTTTGACTTTTACTTCACTATATTGCAACATATTCCATACATTTTCACTGACACCTAAAAGTACTCATTACATTTTGAATGTTTAGCAGGACAGGAAATGGTCCAATTCACACACACTTATCAGGAGAACATCCCTGGACAACCCTACTGCCTCTGATCTGGAGGACTCACTAAACAGAGAACATCCCTGGTCATCCCTACTGCCTCTGATCTGGAGGACTCACTAAACAGAGAACATCCCTGGTCATCCCTACTGCCTCTGATCTGGAGGACTCACTAAACAGAGAACTTCCCTGGTCATCCCTACTGCCTCTGATCTGGAGGACGCACTAAACAGAGAACATCCCTGGTCATCCCTACTGCCTCTGATCTGGAGGACTCACTAAACAGAGAATATCCCTGGTCATCCCGACTGCATCTGATCTGGAGGACTCACTAAACAGAGAACATCCCTGGTCCTCCCTACTGCCTCTGATCTGGAGGACTCACTAAACAGAGAACATTCCTGGTCATCCCTACTGCCTCTGATCTGGAGGACTCACTTAACAGAGAACATCCCTGGTCATCCCTACTGCCTCTGATGAGGCGGACTCACTAAACACACATGCTTCGTTTGTAAAGGAAGTCTGAGCGTTGGCACGTACCCCTGGCTATCTGTTAATGATGTCTGAGTGTTGGAGTGTTCCCCTGGCTATCTGTAAAGGAAGTCTGAGTGTTGGAGTGTTCCCCTGGCTATCTGTAAAGGAAGTCTGAGTAATGGAGTGTTCCCCTGGCTATCTGTAAATGATGTCTGAGTGTTGGAGTGTTCCCCTGGCTATCTGTAAAGGATGTCTGAGCATTGGAGTGTTCCCCTGGCTATCTGTAAATTATGTCTGAGTGTTGGAGTGTTCCCCTGGCTATCTGTAAATGATGTCTGAGTGTTGGAGTGTGCCCTGGCTATCTGTAAAGGAAGTCTGAGTGGCGGAGTGTTCCCCTGGCTATCTGTAAAGGAAGTCTGAGTGATGGAGTGTTCCCCTGGCTATCTGTAAAGGAAGTCTGAGCGTTGGAGTGTTCCCCTGGCTATCTGTAAAGGAAGTCTGAGTGTTCCGCTGGCTATCTGTAAAGGAAGTCTGAGTGATGGAGTGTTCCCCTAGCTATCTGTAAAGCAGTGCTTCTCAATTATTTTCTGTTACGCCCCCCCTAGGAAGAAGTAAACATTTCGCGCCCCCCCAACTCTCCGCCGCGACTGTAAATAGTATCATTTGTCTATAAAATTGTTATAAGTACACCTCTGCATAACATTGTATCCTTATTAACATTAAAGAAAAAGAAAAAATAAAGAAATATAGATCAACTTACAACAAAGAATAACTTTATTAACATAGTTTTTTTTGTTTGTAACAGAAAAGACTTCAAGTGCATCAATTTGCCTGAAATTTAAAAAAAAATTAAACCCTTATTTAAACTGTAAACATTTTTTGACCATTTGATACTGAAAAATTAAATTAAATATAATCAATAAATAATAATAAATTCAAATTGATCAGCAACATTAACTCAGGAGCACAATATATGAAACATTTTGACCTATAAAACAAAAATGAATAAAACAATTTGTGCAGATTTTTTTAAATCAAAATGAGGAAGTCAGGATTAATGGCTACAATGAGCACGTTTTGCAGAGCACAGCTTTTCGAAGCGGGGTTTGAAGCATGATACTGCAACTCTCAGCTCCTGCTCAATGTTTAGCTGGGACCTGTGCTTGGTCTTCAGTGCAGCAACAGCAGAGAAGCCAGTCTCACAAAGATAAGATGTTGCAAAAGGAAGAAGAATGCCCATGGCCCTCTGCCCTAAGAGTGGATACTGCCTCTCTACACTCAGCCAGAATTCACTCAGTGTCTGTGATGTGAACCTCAGTCTCAATGTGGAGTCAGACGTCATATCAATGAACTGGTCCTCCTCTGCAGAGCTGAAACCAGTTGGAGCTGGTGCATTGAAAGGATCTCTCACCTAGTCATATTGGGAACTGTTTTCAGGGAAGTACTTTTTAAAGAATCCAATCAGTGATGAAATATGCTCCTTAATATATGGAATCACTGAGGTGGCATCATAGTCAGTAGTGTCAACAAATTCATGCAGGTTCTGGAATGAATCAGTATTTCCTTCATCAAGTCGCCTGCCCCACATTGCAAGCTTTCGAGTGAAAGAGCTGATCTTGTCTGTGACCTGAGGGAGGTGTTTATCTTTCCCTTGAAGCTGTAGATTTAGTTCATTTAGCTTTCCAAATATGTCACTCAGGTAGGCCAGTTTTGCCAGGAAGTTCTCATCAATACATTTTTCTGTGATGTCATACTTGTGCTCTTGCTCCAAAAACATTCTTATCTGCTCTCTGAGCTCAAAAACTCGGGACAAGACTTTTCCTCGTGACAGCCACCTTGCTTCACTGTGAAACAGCACAGCTTGATGTTCAGCTCCCATCTCCTCACAGATAGCAGAGAAGACTCTTGTTTTTAGTGGTCTGGTCTTTATAAAATTGACTACACCTACAATGTCAGTCATAACCTCACTTAATTCAGAGGAAAGGTGCCTTGATGCCAGTGCTTCTCTGTGTATAACACAGTGTGTCCACTCAGCATTAGGTGAGGCCTTCTTGATGAGTGCCCGAAGTCCTTTTCTCATCCCTGCCATGGTCTGTGCACCATCACTGCAAACACCAATGCAGTTCTCCCACTTTAGCCCATTCTCAGTCAGGAAGCAGTCCAGCATTTTGAATAGCTCTTCAGCTGTGGTTCTGTCTCTGACATATTTACAAAAAGTAGATCCTCACACAGGGAGTTTGTCATGTCAAAACGTACATAAGCGATAAACAAACAGTCTTTGTTGCTGTCAGTTGCTTCATCGAACTGTAAGGCAAAACGTTTGTCTTTGAGTTTATCTACCAGCTGTTCTTTAATATCGTTAGCAATGTCATTTATACGTCTGGCGACAGTGTCATTGGACAGAGGGATAGTTTTTATTTTTGCAGCACTTGCGTCATCCAGCATGACAGAGACCATGGCTAATGCTGCAGGCAGTATCAGCTCCTCTGCTATGGAGTGGGGTTTTTTGCACTGAGCAATTTGGTACGCCACCTTATATGATGCTAACAGTGCTCGCTGGTTTACTGAAGTAGCATTCACAAAGCGGGACGATTGTTGACAATATTCGGCACGTTTTCGCTGAAAAAACTCAAGCGGCTTATCAGCGTGATTGGGGTGTAATGTCTTTAAGTGACGCCTTAATTTATTTGGCTTCATGCTGTCCGCTGCCAACATTTTTAGACACAGTAAACATACCGGTCTTTCCTCGTCTCCCACCGTAGTCACAGTGAAGACAAGCGCTACATACGCTTCGTCATATTTCCTCGTCTTAGCTTTCGGGAGACTTACGTTTGTCTCATTATCTCCGTCTCTCTCCGCCTTTCTTTTCATCCCTGTTAAATATTTTTCCATGGTGTCTCTTAAGGGTTTGTTATCTGTACTTCATATCTCCTGCTCTGTGCTGTGTGCTCTTGTTCGGTTAAAAAAAAAAATACTACGCGGCAAAAAAAAGCGTGTTCCCGGGGTCACGCGCCCCTCCTGGCATCGCTCCGAGCCCCAACAGGGGGGCGCGCCCCACTATTTGAGAAGGACTGCTGTAAAGGAAGTCTGAGCGTTGGAGTGTTCCCCTGGCTATCTGTAAAGGATGTCTGAGTGTTCCCCTGGCTATCTGTAAAGGAAGTTGGAGTGTTCCCCTGGCTATCTGTAAAGGATGTCTCAGCGTTGGAGTGTTTCCCTGGCTATCTGTAAATTATGTCTTAGTGTTGGAGTGTTCCCCTGGCTATCTGTAAAGGAAGTCTGAGTGTTGGAGTGTTCCCCTGGCTATCGGTAAAGGAAGTCTGAGTGATGGAGTGTTCCTCTGGCTATCTGTAAAGGATTTCTGAGCGTTGGAGTGTTCCCCTGGCTATCTGTAAATTTACATTTACATTTAAGTCATTTAGCAGACGCTCTTATCCAGAGCGACTTACAAATTGGTGCATTCACCTTATGATATCCAGTGGAACAACCACTTTACAATAGTGCATCTAAATCTTTTAAGGGGGGGGGGGTTAGAAGGATTACTTTATCCTATCCCAGGTATTCCTTAAAGAGGTGGGGTTTCAGGTGTCTCCGGAAGGTGGTGATTGACTCCGCTGTCCTGGCGTCGTGAGGGAGCTTGTTCCACCATTGGGGTGCCAGAGCAGCGAACAGTTTGGACTGGGCTGAGCGGGAACCGTGCTTCCTCAGAGGTAAGGGGGCCAGCAGGCCAGAGGTGGATGAACGCAGTGCCCTTGTTTGGGTGTAGGGCCTGATTAGAGCCTGAAGGTATGGAGGTGCCGTTCCCCTCACAGCTCCGTAGGCAAGCACCATGGTCTTGTAGCGGATACGAGCTTCAACTGGAAGCCAGTGGAGAGAGCGGAGGAGCGGGGTGACGTGAGAGAACTTGGGAAGGTTGAACACCAGACGGGCTGCGGCGTTCTGGATGAGTTGTAGGGGTTTAATGGCACAGGCAGGGAGCCCAGCCAACAGCGAGTTGCAGTAATCCAGACGGGAGATGACAAGTGCCTGGATTAGGACCTGCGTCGCTTCCTGTGTGAGGCAGGGTCGTACTCTGCGAATGTTGTAGAGCATGAACCTACAGGATCGGGTCACCGCCTTGATGTTAGTGGAGAACGACAGGGTGTTGTCCAGGATCACGCCAAGGTTCTTAGCACTCTGGGAGGAGGACACAAGGGAGTTGTCAACCGTGATAGCGAGATCATGGAACGGGCAGTCCTTCCCCGGGAGGAAGAGCAGCTCCGTCTTGCCGAGGTTCAGCTTGAGGTGGTGATCCGTCATCCACACTGATATATCTGCCAGACATGCAGAGATGAGATTCGCCGCTTGGTTATCAAAAGGGGGATAGGAGAAGATTAATTGTGTGTCGTCTGCATAGCAATGATAGGAGAGACGATGTGAGGATATGACAGAGCCAAGTGACTTGGTGTATAGCGAGAATAGGAGAGGGCCTAGAACAGAGCCCTGGGGGACACCAGTGGTGAGAGCGCGTGGTGCGGAGACAGATTCTTGCCACGCCACCTGGTAGGAGCGACCTGTCAGGTAGGACGCAATCCAAGCGTGGGCCGCGCCGGAGATGCCCAACTCGGAGAGGGTGGAGAGGAGGATTTGATGGTTCACAGTATCAAAGGCAGCAGATAGGTCTAGAAGGATGAGAGCAGAGGAGAGAGAGTTAGCTTTAGCAGTGCGGAGAGCCTCCGTGACACAGAGAAGAGCAGTCTCAGTTGAATGCCCAGTCTTGAAACCTGACTGATTAGGATCAAGAAGGTCATTCTGAGAGAGATAGCAGGAGAGCTGGCCAAGGACGGCACGTTCAAGAGTTTTGGAGAGAAAAGAAAGAAGGGATACTGGTCTGTAGTTGTTGACATGGGAGGGATCGAGTGTAGGTTTTTTCAGAAGGGGTGCAACTCTCGCTCTCTTGAAGACGGAAGGGACGTAGCCAGCGGTCAAGGATGAGTTGATGAGCGAGGTGAGGTAGGGGAGAAGGTCTCCGGAAATGGTCTGGAGAAGAGAGGAGGGGATAGGGTCAAGTGGGCAGGTTGTTGGGCGGCTGGCCGTCACAAGACGCGAGATTTCATCTGGAGAGAGAGGGGATAAAGAGGTCAAAGCACAGGGTAGGGCAGTGTGAGCAGGACCAGCGGTGTCGTTTGACTTAGCAAACGAGGATCGGATATCGTCAACCTTCTTTTCAAAATGGTTGACGAAGTCATCCGCAGAGAGGGAGGAGGGGGGGGGGGGGGGGGGGGGAGGGGGGGAGGAGGATTCAGGAGGGAGGAGAAGGTAGCAAAGAGCTTCCTAGGGTTAGAGGCAGATGCTTGGAATTTAGAGTGGTAGAAAGTGGCTTTAGCAGCAGAGACAGAAGAGGAGAATGTAGAGAGGAGGGAATGAAAGGATGCCAGGTCCGCAGGGAGGCAAGTTTTCCTCCATTTCCGCTCGGCTGCCCGGAGCCCTGTTCTGTGAGCTCGCAGTGAGTCGTCGAGCCACGGAGCAGGAGGGGAGGACCGAGCCGGCCTAGAGGATAGGGGACAGAGAAAATCAAAGGATGCAGAAAGGGAGGAGAGGAGGGTTGAGGAGGCAGAATCAGGAGATAGGTTGGAGAAGGTTTGAGCAGAGGGAAGAGATGATAGGATGGAAGAGGAGAGAGTAGCGGGAGAGAGAGAGCGAAGGTTGGGACGGCGCAATACCATCCGAGTAGGGGCAGAGTGAGAAGTGTTGGTTGAGAGCGAGAGGGAAAAGGATACAAGGTAGTGGTCGGAGATTTGGAGGGGAGTTGCAATGAGATTAGTGGAAGAACAGCATCTAGTAAAGATGAGGTCAAGCGTATTGCCTGCTTTGTGAGTAGGGGGGGAAGGTGAGAGGGTGAGGTCAAAAGAGGAGAGGAGTGGAAAGAAGGAGGCAGAGAGGAATGAGTCAAAGGTAGACGTGGGGAGGTTAAAGTCACCCAGAACTGTGAGAGGTGAGCCATCCTCAGGAAAGGAACTTATCAAGCCGTCAAGCTCATTGATGAACTCTCCAAGGGAACCTGGAGGGCGATAAATGATAAGGATGTTAAGCTTGAAAGGGCTGGTAACTGTGACAGCATGGAATTCAAATGAGGAGATAGACAGATGGGTCAGGGGAGAAAGAGAGAATGTCCACTTGGGAGAGATGAGGATTCCGGTGCCACCACCCCGCTGTTGGAGTGTGCCCCTGGCTATCTGTAAAGAAAGTCTGAGTGTTGGAGTGTTCCCCTGGCTATCTGTAAAGGAAGTCTGAGTGATGGAGTGTTCCCCTGGCTATCTGTAAATTATGTCTTAGTGTTGGAGTGTTCCCCTGGCTAACTGTAAATGATGTCTGACTGTTGGAGTGTTCCCCTGGCTATCTGTAAAGGAAGTCTGAGTGTTGGAGTGTTCCCCTGGCTATCTGTAAAGGAAGTCTGAGTGTTGGAGTGTTCCCCTGGCTATCTGTAAAGGAAGTCTGAGTGTTCCCCTGGCTATCTGTAAAGGAAGTCTGAGTGTTGGAGTGTTCCCCTGGCTATCTGTAAAGGAAGTCTGAGTGTTCTCCTGGCTATCTGTAAAGGAAACGAGTCAACACTTCCACTCTGAAACGAGTCAACGCTTCCACTCTGAAACGAGTCAACGCTTCCACTCTGAAACGAGTCAACGCTTCCACTCAGAAACGAGTCAACGCTTCCACTCTGAAACGAGTCAACGCTTCCACTCTGAAACGAGTCAACGCTTCCACTCTGAAACGAGTCAACGCTTCCACTCTGAAACGAGTCAACGCTTCCACTCTGAAACGAGTCAACGCTTCCACTCTGAAACGAGTCAACACTTCCACTCTGAATCGAGTCAACACTTCCACTCTGAAACGAGTCAACACTTCCACTCTGAAACGAGTCAACACTTCCACTCTGAAACGAGTCAACACTTCCACTCTGAAATGAGTCAACACTTCCAGGTAAGTGCATTTTGATGTCAACTTCCCCTCCGGTCTCCTGGAGTCAACTTGTCGTCTCTATTTGTGTCCTCGGGGACAAGTGGATGAAGAGGACATTGCCATAAATGTTGGAAGTGATACGAATACGTCCCAAATGGCACCGTATTCCACTAAGTAGAGCGCTACTTTTGAGCTGGACCCATAGGCTCCGGTCTAAAGTAGTGCACTAGACTATATAGAGGGGGGATACGGTGCGGTTTGTGTCGCAGCCTATATCCCAGAGTTTGCTGTTTTCTGTTCTCAGAGCTCTGAGAGAGCGCGTTAAAGTGTCTATTGAGCAGAGAGCTGTTCTAAGACTGGATGGTTGGGAGTGCGTTAAAGTGTCTATTGAGCAGAGAGCTGTTCTAAGACTGGATGGTTGGGGAGCGCGTTAAGAGAATTTATGTTCTCAATGTTAACTTCAATTAAAATACTCAGTCTGCCATCCATAATGTGTTAGATTCTGGTTTAATAACACAGACAGAGGGACCAGCTTACAAGAATCAGAGTTGTTTATTCAGGAGGGCGCTTTGCAGTTCATACACAAAACATCTATTATATACCAGGCTTCTCATTTACACATTACACACTAACACTAAGGAGAGTTAATTGTTCTTCCCCAGAACTCTCAACACCGTAAATTCTTACCCAGCTGACATTTTTAGTAGCCCAAACTACTACCTCTTCCCTACTGTATTTATTTATTTTATTTAATTTGCTCCTTTGCACCATATTATTTATATTTTAACTTTGAACTTTCTTCAAATAACAGATCTACCATTCCAGTGTTTTACTTGCTATACTGTATTTACTCTGCCACCATGGCCTTTTTTGCCTTTACCTCCCTTATCTCACATCATTTGCTCACATTGTATATAGTCTTATTTTTCTACTTTATCATTGATTGTATGTTTTACTCCATGTGTAACTCTTGTGTTTTTGTATGTTGTCGAACTGCTTTGCTTTATCTTGGCCAGGTCGCAATTGTAAATGAGAACTTGTTCTCAACTTGCCTACCTGGTTAAATAAAGGTGAAATAAAAATAAAAACATTTTAGTACTCTGAGATTAGGGAAACCTGGAGGGTTCAAGCTAGGTCAGGTCAACCACAGTTTAACAGTTCTTGATGTTTACTTAAACACACAGACACCTCTATTCCTCTCCTATCCTAGTCAATCTCATGACACTTATGCTTAAAACCCTTCAGTTACTCATTCTACAGGCTATATAGACCATATCCCTAAATTCAGAGTATAATTATTTAATCATTTAAACTCAAGCAGGAATTCCTTTAATAACAGAGTGTACTGTAGTTTTGAGGGGCTTCGCTGCTTTCTGTCGAGCCAAATATATCAGCGACGGATCCAACGCTGTGTGAAGAGCCCTCAGCCCACTCGCCTTCCGCGCACCCTAAGCTAAAATACTCTATTTAGGAGCTGTAGCTATCAAGTAGTTGTGTTTATGAGTCTGTTGTTTTAGTCTGGTGTGTTTATGAGTCTGGTGTGTTTATGAGTCTGTTGTTTTAGTCTGTGGTGTGTTTATGAGTCTGGTGTGTTTATGAGTCTGTTGTTTTAGTCTGTGGTGTGTTTGAGTCTGTTGTTTAATCTGTGGTGTGTTTATGAGTCTGTTGTTTTAGTCTGTGGTGTGTTTATGAGTCTGTTGTTTTAGTCTGTGGTGTGTTTATGAGTCTGTTGTTTTAGTCTGTGGTGTGTTTATGAGTCTGTTGTTTTAGTCTGTGGTGTGTTTATGAGTCTGTTGTTTTAGTCTGTGGTGTGTTTATGAGTCTGTTGTTTTAGTCTGTGGTGTGTTTGAGTCTGTTGTTTAATCTGTGGTGTGTTTATGAGTCTGTTGTTTTAGTCTGTGGTGTGTTTATGAGTCTGTTGTTTTAGTCTGTGGTGTGTTTATGAGTCTGTTGTTTTAGTCTGTGGTGTGTTTATGAGTCTGTTGTTTTAGTCTGTGGTGTGTTTGAGTCTGTTGTTTAATCTGTGGTGTGTTTATGAGTCTGTTGTTTTAGTCTGTGGTGTGTTTATGAGTCTGTTGTTTTAGTCTGTGGTGTGTTTATGAGTCTGTTGTTTTAGTCTGTGGTGTGTTTATAAGTCTGTTGTTTTAGTCTGTGGTGTGTTTATGAGTCTGTTGTTCTAGTCTGTGGTGTGTTTATGAGTCTGTTGTTTTAGTCTGTGGTGTGTTTATGAGTCTTGTTTTAGTCTGTGGTGTGTTTATAAGTCTGTTGTTTTAGTCTGTGGTGTGTTTATGAGTCTGTTGTTTTAGTCTGGTGTGTTTATGAGTCTGTTGTTTTAGTCTGGTGTGTTTATGAGTCTGTTGTTTTAGTCTGTGGTGTGTTTATGAGTCTGTTGTTTTAGTCTGGTGTGTTTATGAGTCTGTTGTTTTAGTCTGGTGTGTTTATGAGTCTGTTGTTTTAGTCTGTGGTGTGTTTATGAGTCTGTTGTTTTAGTCTGGTGTGTTTATGAGTCTGTTGTTTTAGTCTGGTGTATTTATGAGTCTGTTGTTTTAGTCTGTGGTGTGTTTATGAGTCTGTTATTATAAAATGTGAGTTTGTTATTATAGAATGTGAGTCTGTTATTATAGAATGTGAGTCTGTTATTATGTTATTATAGAATGTGAGTCTGTTATTATAGAATGTGAGTCTGTTATTATAGAATGTGAGTCTGTTATTATAGAATGGGAAACTGTTGTTTTACTCTGTTTGCTGCTTTTCATTAAAGCATGTATGCCATAGGGGGAGGGGCTGTAATACATTGGTTCATTTGACCAGAATATTGGGTCTTTATCGCCTACAGAAATTGAAAAAGATATACAGTTAATGTTTAAATATTAGGATCTGGTTAAAGGCAGATATTGGGAAAGACTGTATAGAAATGGAAACGTGATTTTAGAGAGACAGTCTCTGATTAACGGGAACTGAGTCCATCTGTTAGTGGGACCTCACCACCCAGTCACATGTCCATCTGTTACCGGGACCTCGCCACCCGGTCACATGTCCATCTGTTACTGGGACCTCGCCACCAGGTCACATGTCCATCTGTTACTGGGACCTCATCACCCAGTCACATGTCCATCTGTTACTGGGACCTCGCCACCCGGTCACATGTCCATCTGTTACTGGGACCTCGCCACCCGGTCACATGTCCATCTGTTACTGGGACCTCGCCACCAGGTCACATGTCCATCTGTTACCGGGACCTCGCCACCCGGTCACATGTCCATCTGTTACTGGGACCTCGCCACCAGGTCACATGTCCATCTGTTACCGGGACCTCGCCACCCGGTCACATGTCCATCTGTTACTGGGACCTCGCCACCAGGTCACATGTCCATCTGTTACCGGGACCTCGCCACCCAGTCACATGTCCATCTGTTACCGGGACCTCATGATGTTGAATGATCTTCAGGCTTAGAATATAATAAAATATTGTTGCTTTCTCTGTTAAATCTTAATAGACTCTGCTTTATCACGCAGACAATAGAAGATGACCAGCAGGAGAGTCTAGAGCCGGAAAGTCTGTGGCAGGAGAGTCTGTGGCAGGAGAGTCTAGGGCAGGAGAGTCTAGGGCAGGAGAGTCTAGGGCAGGAGAGTCTAGGGCAGGAGAGTCTAGGGCAGGAGAGTCTAGGGCAGGAGAGTCTAGAGCAGGAGAGTCTAGAGCAGGAGAGTCTAGAGCAGGAGAGTCTAGGGCAGGAGAGTCTGTGGCAGCAGAGTCTAGGGCAGCAGAGTCTAGGGCAGGAGAGTCTGTGGCAGGAGAGTCTAGAGCAGGAGAGTCTAGAGCAGGAGAGTCTAGGGCAGGAGAGTCTAGAGCAGGAGAGTCTAGAGCAGGAGAGACTAGAGCAGGGGAGTCTAGAGCAGGGGAGTCTAGAGCAGGGGAGTCTAGAGCAGGAGAGTCTAGAGCAGGAGAGTCTAGAGCAGGAGAGTCTAGAGCAGGAGAGTCTAGAGCAGGAGAGTCTAGAGCAGGAGAGTCTGTGGCAGGAGAGTCTGTGGCAGGAGAGTCTGTGGCAGGAGAGTCTGTGGCAGGAGAGTCTAGAGCAGGAGAGTCTGGGGCAGGAGAGTTTAGAGCAGGAGAGTCTGTGGCAGGAGAGTCTGTGGCAGGAGAGTCTGTGGCAGGAGAGTCTAGGGCAGGAGAGTCTGGGGCAGGAGAGTTTAGAGCAGGAGAGTCTGTGGCAGGAGAGTCTGTGGCAGGAGAGTCTGTGGCAGGAGAGTCTAGAGCAAGAGACTCTAGAGCAAGAGAGTCTAGAGCAAGAGAGTCTAGGGCAGGAGAGTCTAGAGCAGGAGAGTCTAGAGCAGGAGAGTCTAGAGCAGGAGAGTCTAGAGCAGGAGAGTCTGTGGCAGGAGAGTCTGTGGCAGGAGAGTCTAGAGCAGGAGAGTCTGGGGCAGGAGAGTTTAGAGCAGGAGAGTTTAGAGCAGGAGAGTCTAGAGCAGGAGAGTCTAGAGCAGGAGAGTCTAGAGCAGGAGAGTCTTTGGCAGGAGAGTCTTTGGCAGGAGAGTCTTTGGCAGGAGAGTCTTTGGCAGGAGAGTCTTTGGCAGGAGAGTCTTTGGCAGGAGAGTCTTTGGCAGGAGAGTCTTTGGCAGGAGAGTCTTTGGCAGGAGAGTCTTTGGCAGGAGAGTCTTTGGCAGGAGAGTCTTTGGCAGGAGAGTCTTTGGCAGGAGAGTCTAGAGCAAGAGAGTCTAGAGCAAGAGAGTCTAGAGCAAGAGAGTCTAGATCAAGAGAGTCTAGAGCAAGAGAGTCTAGAGCAGGAGAGTCTAGAGCAGGAGAGTCTAGAGCAGGAGAGTCTAGAGCAGGAGAGTCTAGAGCAGAGAGTCTAGAGCAGGAGAGTCTAGAGCAGGAGAGTCTGTAGGCAGGAGAGTCTGTGGCAGGAGAGTCTGTGGCAGGAGAGTCTGTGGCAGGAGAGTCTGTGGCAGGAGAGTCTGTGGCAGGAGAGTCTGTGGCAGGAGAGTCTGTGGCAGGAGAGTCTGTGGCAGGAGAGTCTGTGGCAGGAGAGTCTGTGGCAGGAGAGTCTGTGGCAGGAGAGTCTGTGGCAGGAGAGTCTGTGGCAGGAGAGTCTGTGGCAGGAGAGTCTGTGGCAGGAGAGTCTGTGGCAGGAGAGTCTGTGGCAGGAGAGTCTGTGGCAGGAGAGTCTGTGGCAGGAGAGTCTGTGGCAGGAGAGTCTGTGGCAGGAGAGTCTGTGGCAGGAGAGTCTGTGGCAGGAGAGTCTGTGGCAGGAGAGTCTGTGGCAGGAGAGTCTGTGGCAGGAGAGTCTGTGGCAGGAGAGTCTGTGGCAGGAGAGTCTGTGGCAGGAGAGTCTAGGGCAGGAGAGTCTAGGGCAGGAGAGTCTAGGGCAGGAGAGTCTAGGGCAGGAGAGTCTAGGGCAGGAGAGTCTAGGGCAGGAGAGTCTGTGGCAGGAGAGTCTAGAGCAGGAGAGTCTAGGGCAGGAGAGTCTGTGGCAGGAGAGTCTGTGGCAGCAGAGTCTAGTGCAGGAGAGTCTAGGGCAGGAGAGTCTAGGGCAGGAGAGTCTAGGGCAGGAGAGTCTAGAGCAGGAGAGTCTAGAGCAGGAGAGTCTAGGGCAGGAGAGTCTAGGGCAGGAGAGTCTAGGGCAGGAGAGTCTGTGGCAGGAGAGTCTAGGGCAGGAGAGTCTAGGGCAGGAGAGTCTAGAGCAGGAGAGTCTAGAGCAGGAGAGGCTCGAGCAGGAGAGTATGTGGAAGGCGAGTCTGTGGAAGGCGAGTCAAATAGGAATCCTATATAGGAATATTAATAGACTCTGCTTTATCACGCAGACAATAGAAGATGACCAGCAGGAGAGTCTAGAGCCGGAAAGTCTAGAGGAGGAGAGTCTAGAGCAGGAGAGTCTAGAGGAGGAGAGTCTGTGGCAGGAGAGTCTAGAGCAGGGGAGTCTGGGGCAGGAGAGTCTAGGGCAGGCGAGTCTAGAGCAGGAGAGTC
Organism: Salmo trutta; assembly: GCF_901001165.1. NCBI lineage: Eukaryota > Metazoa > Chordata > Actinopteri > Salmoniformes > Salmonidae > Salmo > Salmo trutta. The sequence goes on along the minus strand of NW_021822758.1, from coordinate 125,779 downwards.
TAGAGCAGGAGAGTCTAGAGCAGGAGAGTCTGGGGCAGGAGAGTCTGGGGCAGGAGAGTCTGGGGCAGGAGAGTCTGGGGCAGGAGAGTCTAGAGCAGGAGAGTCTAGGGCAGGAGAGTCTGGGGCAGGAGAGTCTAGGGCAGGCGAGTCTAGGGCAGGCGAGTCTAGGGCAGGAGAGTCCAGGGCAGGAGAGTCCAGGGCAGGAGAGTCTAGAGCAGGGGAGTCTAGAGCAGGAGAGTCTAGAGCAGGAGAGTCTAGAGCAGGAGAGTCTAGAGGAGGAGAGTCTAGAGGAGGAGAGTCTAGAGGAGGAGAGTCTAGAGGAGGAGAGTCTAGAGGAGGAGAGTCTAGAGGAGGAGAGTCTAGAGGAGGAGAGTCTAGAGGAGGCGAGTCCAGAGCAGGAGAGTCTGTGGCAGGAGAGACTAGAGCAGGAGAGTCTAGAGCAGGAGAGTCTGTGGCAGGAGAGACTAGAGCAGGAGAGTCTAGAGCAGGAGAGTCTGGGGCAGGAGAGTCTGGGGCAGGAGAGTTTAGAGCAGGAGAGTCTAGAGCAGGAGAGTCTAGAGCAGGAGAGTCTAGGCAGGAGAGTCTAGGCAGGAGAGTCTAGGCAGGAGAGTCTAGGCAGGAGAGTCTGTGGCAGGAGAGTCTAGAGCAGGAGAGTCTAGGGCAGGAGAGTCTAGGGCAGGAGAGTCTAGGGCAGGAGAGTCTAGGGCAGGAGAGTCTAGGGCAGGAGAGTCTAGGGCAGGAGAGTCTAGGGCAGGAGAGTCTAGGGCAGGAGAGTCTAGAGCAGGAGAGTCTAGAGCAGGAGAGTCTAGGGCAGGAGAGTCTGTGGCAGCAGAGTCTAGGGCAGGAGAGTCTAGGGCAGGAGAGTCTGTGGCAGGAGAGTCTAGAGCAGGAGAGTCTAGAGCAGGAGAGTCTAGGGCAGGAGAGTCTAGAGCAGGAGAGTCTAGAGCAGGAGAGTCTAGAGCAGGAGAGTCTAGAGCAGGAGAGACTAGAGCAGGGGAGTCTAGAGCAGGGGAGTCTAGAGCAGGGGAGTCTAGAGCAGGAGAGTCTAGAGCAGGAGAGTCTAGAGCAGGAGAGTCTAGAGCAGGAGAGTCTGTGGCAGGAGAGTCTGTGGCAGGAGAGTCTGTGGCAGGAGAGTCTGTGGCAGGAGAGTCTGTGGCAGGAGAGTCTGTGGCAGGAGAGTCTAGAGCAGGAGAGTCTGGGGCAGGAGAGTTTAGAGCAGGAGAGTCTGTGGCAGGAGAGTCTGTGGCAGGAGAGTCTAGGGCAGGAGAGTCTAGGGCAGGAGAGTCTGGGGCAGGAGAGTTTAGAGCAGGAGAGTCTGTGGCAGGAGAGTCTGTGGCAGGAGAGTCTGTGGCAGGAGAGTCTAGAGCAGGAGAGTCTAGAGCAAGAGAGTCTAGAGCAAGAGAGTCTAGGGCAGGAGAGTCTAGAGCAGGAGAGTCTAGAGCAGGAGAGTCTAGAGCAGGAGAGTCTAGAGCAGGAGAGTCTAGAGCAGGAGAGTCTGTGGCAGGAGAGTCTAGAGCAGGAGAGTCTAGAGCAGGAGAGTCTGGGGCAGGAGAGTTTAGAGCAGGAGAGTTTAGAGCAGGAGAGTCTAGAGCAGGAGAGTCTAGAGCAGGAGAGTCTAGAGCAGGAGAGTCTAGAGCAGGAGAGTCTTTGGCAGGAGAGTCTGTGGCAGGAGAGTCTGTGGCAGGAGAGTCTGTGGCAGGAGAGTCTGTGGCAGGAGAGTCTAGAGCAGGAGAGTCTGGGGCAGGAGAGTTTAGAGCAGGAGAGTCTGTGGCAGGAGAGTCTGTGGCAGGAGAGTCTAGGGCAGGAGAGTCTAGGGCAGGAGAGTCTGGGGCAGGAGAGTTTAGAGCAGGAGAGTCTGTGGCAGGAGAGTCTGTGGCAGGAGAGTCTGTGGCAGGAGAGTCTAGAGCAGGAGAGTCTAGAGCAAGAGAGTCTAGAGCAAGAGAGTCTAGGGCAGGAGAGTCTAGAGCAGGAGAGTCTAGAGCAGGAGAGTCTAGAGCAGGAGAGTCTAGAGCAGGAGAGTCTAGAGCAGGAGAGTCTAGAGCAGGAGAGTCTAGAGCAGGAGAGTCTAGAGCAGGAGAGTCTAGAGCAGGAGAGTCTGGGGCAGGAGAGTTTAGAGCAGGAGAGTTTAGAGCAGGAGAGTCTAGAGCAGGAGAGTCTAGAGCAGGAGAGTCTAGAGCAGGAGAGTCTAGAGCAGGAGAGTCTAGAGCAGGAGAGTCTTTGGCAGGAGAGTCTTTGGCAGGAGAGTCTTTGGCAGGAGAGTCTTTGGTAGGAGAGTCTTTGGCAGGAGAGTCTTTGGCAGGAGAGTCTTTGGCAGGAGAGTCTTTGGCAGGAGAGTCTTTGGCAGGAGAGTCTTTGGCAGGAGAGTCTTTGGCAGGAGAGTCTTTGGCAGGAGAGTCTTTGGCAGGAGAGTCTTTGGCAGGAGAGTCTGTGGCAGGAGAGTCTAGAGCAGGAGAGTCTAGAGCAAGAGAGTCTAGATCAAGAGAGTCTAGAGCAGGAGAGTCTAGAGCAGGAGAGTCTAGAGCAGGAGAGTCTAGAGCAGGAGAGTCTAGAGCAGGAGAGTCTAGAGCAGGAGAGTCTAGAGCAGGAGAGTCTAGAGCAGGAGAGTCTAGAGCAGGAGAGTCTAGAGCAGGAGAGTCTAGAGCAGGAGAGTCTGTGGCAGGAGAGTCTGTGGCAGGAGAGTCTGTGGCAGGAGAGTCTGTGGCAGGAGAGTCTGTGGCAGGAGAGTCTGTGGCAGGAGAGTCTGTGGCAGGAGAGTCTGTGGCAGGAGAGTCTGTGGCAGGAGAGTCTGTGGCAGGAGAGTCTGTGGCAGGAGAGTCTAGAGCAGGAGAGTCTAGGGCAGGAGAGTCTAGGGCAGGAGAGTCTAGGGCAGGAGAGTCTAGGGCAGGAGAGTCTAGGGCAGGAGAGTCTAGGGCAGGAGAGTCTAGGGCAGGAGAGTCTAGAGCAGGAGAGTCTAGGGCAGGAGAGTCTGTGGCAGGAGAGTCTGTGGCAGCAGAGTCTAGTGCAGGAGAGTCTAGGGCAGGAGAGTCTAGGGCAGGAGAGTCTAGGGCAGGAGAGTCTAGAGCAGGAGAGTCTAGGGCAGGAGAGTCTAGGGCAGGAGAGTCTAGGGCAGGAGAGTCTAGGGCAGGAGAGTCTGTGGCAGGAGAGTCTAGAGCAGGAGAGTCTAGGGCAGGAGAGTCTGTGGCAGGAGAGTCTGTGGCAGCAGAGTCTAGTGCAGGAGAGTCTAGGGCAGGAGAGTCTAGGGCAGGAGAGTCTAGAGCAGGAGAGTCTAGGGCAGGAGAGTCTAGGGCAGGAGAGTCTAGAGCAGGAGAGTCTAGGGCAGGAGAGTCTAGGGCAGGAGAGTCTAGAGCAGGAGAGTCTAGAGCAGGAGAGGCTCGAGCAGGAGAGTATGTGGAAGGCGAGTCTGTGGAAGGCGAGTCAAATAGGAATCCTATATAGGAATATTAATAGACTCTGCTTTATCACGCAGACAATAGAAGATGACCAGCAGGAGAGTCTAGAGCCGGAAAGTCTGTGGCAGGAGAGTCTAGAGCAGGCGAGTCTAGAGCAGGCGAGTCTAGAGCAGGCGAGTCTAGAGCAGGAGAGTCTAGAGGAGGAGAGTCTAGGGCAGGAGAGTCTAGAGCAGGAGAGTCTGTGGCAGGGGAGTCTGGGGCAGGAGAGTCTAGGGCAGGCGAGTCTAGAGCAGGAGAGTCTGGGGCAGGAGAGTCTGGGGCAGGAGAGTCTGGGGCAGGAGAGTCTGGGGCAGGAGAGTCTAGAGCAGGAGAGTCTAGAGCAGGAGAGTCTGGGGCAGGAGAGTCTAGGGCAGGCGAGTCTAGGGCAGGAGAGTCTAGAGCAGGAGAGTCTAGAGCAGGGGAGTCTAGAGCAGGAGAGTCTAGAGCAGGAGAGTCTAGAGGAGGAGAGTCTAGAGGAGGAGAGTCTAGAGGAGGAGAGTCTAGAGGAGGAGAGTCTAGAGGAGGAGAGTCTAGAGGAGGCGAGTCCAGAGCAGGAGAGTCTGTGGCAGGAGAGACTAGAGCAGGAGAGTCTAGAGCAGGAGAGTCTGTGGCAGGAGAGACTAGAGCAGGAGAGTCTGGGGCAGGAGAGTCTGGGGCAGGAGAGTCTGGGGCAGGAGAGTTTAGAGCAGGAGAGTCTAGAGCAGGAGAGTCTAGAGCAGGAGAGTCTAGAGCAGGAGAGTCTAGAGCAGGAGAGTCTAGGCAGGAGAGTCTAGGCAGGAGAGTCTGTGGCAGGAGAGTCTAAAGCAGGAGAGTCTAGGGCAGGAGAGTCTAGGGCAGGAGAGTCTAGGGCAGGAGAGTCTAGGGCAGGAGAGTCTAGGGCAGGAGAGTCTAGGGCAGGAGAGTCTAGGGCAGGAGAGTCTAGGGCAGGAGAGTCAAGGGCAGGAGAGTCTAGGGCAGGAGAGTCTAGGGCAGGAGAGTCTAGGGCAGGAGAGTCTAGGGCAGGAGAGTCTAGGGCAGGAGAGTCTAGGGCAGGAGAGTCTGTGGCAGGAGAGTCTAGGGCAGGAGAGTCTAGGGCAGGAGAGTCTAGGGCAGGAGAGTCTAGGGCAGGAGAGTCTGTGGCAGGAGAGTCTGTGGCAGGAGAGTCTGTGGCAGGAGAGTCTGTGGCAGGAGAGTCTGTGGCAGGAGAGTCTGTGGCAGGAGAGTCTAGGGCAGGAGAGTCTAGGGCAGGAGAGTCTAGGGCAGGAGAGTCTAGGGCAGGAGAGTCTAGAGCAGGAGAGTCTAGAGCAGGAGAGTCTAGAGCAGGAGAGTCTAGAGCAGGAGAGTCTAGGGCAGGAGAGTCTAGAGCAGGAGAGTCTAGAGCAGGAGAGTCTGTGGCAGGAGAGAATTGAGCAGGGGAGTCTAGAACAGGAGAGTCTAGAGCAGGAGAGTCTAGAGCAGGAGAGTCTAGAGCAGGAGAGACTAGAGCAGGGGAGTCTAGGGCAGGAGAGTCTAGGGCAGGAGAGTCTAGGGCAGGAGAGTCTAGAGCAGGAGAGTCTGGGGCAGGAGAGTCTGGGGCAGGAGAGTCTAGAGCAGGAGAGTCTAGAGCAGGAGAGTCTAGAGCAGGAGAGTCTAGAGCAGGAGAGTCTAGAGCAGGAGAGTCTAGAGCAGGAGAGTCTAGAGCAGGAGAGACTAGAGCAGGAGAGACTAGAGCAGGAGAGACTAGAGCAGGAGAGACTAGAGCAGGAGAGACTAGAGCAGGAGAGACTAGAGCAGGAGAGTCTGTGGCAGGAGAGACTAGAGCAGGAAAGTCTAGAGCAGGAGAGTCTGGGGCAGGAGAGTCTGTGACAGGAGAGTTTAGAGCAGGAGAGTCTGTGGCAAGAGAGTCTGTGGCAAGAGAGTCTGTGGCAGGAGAGTCTGTGGCAGGAGAGTCTGTGGCAGGAGAGTCTAGGGCAGGAGAGTCTAGGGCAGGAGAGTCTAGGGCAGGAGAGTCTGTGGCAGGAGAGTCTGTGGCAGGAGAGTCTAGAGCAGGAGAGTCTAGAGCAGGAGAGTCTAGGGCAGGAGAGTCTAGGGCAGGAGAGTCTAGGGCAGGAGAGTCTGTGGCAGGAGAGTCTGTGGCAGGAGAGTCTAGAGCAGGAGAGTCTAGAGCAGGAGAGTCTAGAGCAGGAGAGTCTGGGGCAGGAGAGTCTGTGGCAGGAGAGTCTAGAGCAGGAGAGTCTAGAGCAGGAGAGTCTAGGGCAGGAGAGTCTAGAGCAGGAGAGTCTAGAGCAGGAGAGTCTAGAGCAGGAGAGTCTAGGGCAGGTGAGTCTAGGGCAGGTGAGTCTAGGGCAGGTGAGTCTAGGGCAGGTGAGTCTAGGGCAGGAGAGTCTAGGGCAGGTGAGTCTAGGGCAGGTGAGTCTAGGGCAGGTGAGTCTAGGGCAGGAGAGTCTAGAGCAGGAGAGTCTAGAGCAGGAGAGTCTAGAGCAGGAGAGTCTAGGGCAGGAGAGTCTAGAGCCGGAAAGTCTGTGGCAGGAGAGTCTAGAGCAGGCGAGTCTAGACCAGGCGAGTCTAGAGCAGGAGAGTCTAGAGGAGGAGAGTCTAGAGTAGGAGAGTCTGTGGCAGGAGAGACTAGAGCAGGGGAGTCTAGAGCAGGGGAGTCTAGAGCAGGGGAGTCTAGAGCAGGGGAGTCTAGAGCAGGAGAGTCTAGAGCAGGAGAGTCTAGAGCAGGAGAGTCTAGAGCAGGAGAGTCTGTGGCAGGAGAGACTAGAGCAGGGGAGTCTAGAGCAGGAGAGTCTAGGGCAGGAGAGTCTAGGGCAGGACAGTCTAGGGCAGGACAGTCTAGGGCAGGACAGTCTAGGGCAGGAGAGTCTAGGGCAGGAGAGTCTAGGGCAGGAGAGTCTGGGGCAGGCGAGTCTAGGGCAGGCAAGTCTAGAGCAGCAGAGTCTAGAGCAGGAGAGTCTAGGGCAGGAGAGTCTAGGGCAGGAGAGTCTAGGGCAGGAGAGTCTAGGGCAGGAGAGTCTAGGGCAGGAGAGTCTGTGGCAGGAGAGTCTGTGGCAGGAGAGTCTAGGGCAGGAGAGTCTAGGGCGCGAGAGTCTAGGGCGGGAGAGTCTAGAGCAGGAGAGTCTAGGGCAGGAAAGTCTAGGGCAGGAGAGTCTGTGGCAGGAGAGTGTGGCAGGAGAGTCTAGGGCAGGAGAGTCTAGGGCAGGAGAGTCTAGGGCAGGAGAGTCTAGGGCAGGAGAGTCTAGGGCAGGAGAGTCTAGGGCAGGAGAGTCTAGGGCAGGAGAGTCTGTGGCAGGAGAGTCTAGAGCAGGAGAGGCTCGAGCAGGAGAGGCTCGAGCAGGAGAGTATGTGGAAGGCGAGTCTGTGGAAGTCGAGTCAAATAGGAATCCTATATAGGAATCCTATATAGGAATAGGAATCCTATATAGGAATCTTAATAGACTCTGCTTTATCACGCAGACAATAGAAGATGACCAGCAGGAGAGTCTAGAGCCGGAAAGTCTGTGGCAGGAGAGTCTAGAGCAGGCGAGTCTAGAGCAGGCGAGTCTAGAGCAGGCGAGTCTAGAGCAGGGGAGTCTAGAGCAGGGGAGTCTAGAGCAGGGGAGTCTAGAGCAGGGGAGTCTAGAGCAGGGGAGTCTAGAGCAGGGGAGTCTAGAGCAGGAGAGTCTAGAGCAGGAGAGTCTGTGGCAGGAGAGACTAGAGCAGGGGAGTCTAGGGCTAAGGGCACTTCCTTTAAGGAATCTTCTCAGGTTTTTGCCTGCCATATGAGTTCTGTTATACTCACAGACACCTTTCAAACAGTTTTAGAAACTTTAGGGTGTTTTCTATCCAAAGCCAATAATTATATGCATTTTGTAGTTACTGGGTAGGAGTAGTAACCAGATTAAATCGGGTACGTTTTTTATCCGGCCGTGTAAATACTGCCCCCTAGCCCTAACAGGTTAATCTCCTGGCAGCTCTGTGGGTGATATAATTTGTGTCCGATGCCAAGTCGATCAGGGTTCCAATTTTTTGTCCTGCATTGGCAGTTACCTCGAGCATCATTAGAATAACTGGCAATTATTCTACTGCACTTGACACAATCTCTCCAAGCTGGATCTTTTCAACACAGTTTGTCTTTGCGGTGATGTTGGTGAACGCTCTCTTGAATTTGTCCGCCATCTCTGGGGAGAGTTTAGATACAAATTCTTCCTGCTCCTCAGTCCGCGTATGCCTTCTCACATTGAATTGTCTTCTTTCTGAGTCACTCCTCCTGAAGTCTCCCTTCATACATAGAAAGAAATGGTGGTCTTTTTTACAGTTTCTGTTCCTGCACAGGTATGTCTCTTTCCATTCATCATCTTCTCCATGACAGACCAAGCACCTCTTGCAGGCCCCCAGCTTTTCTACAGCAGCCAACTTTTCCACCGGCTTCAGTTCCTTGAAATGCTTGCAAAATAATATATTTTCTCTGTGCTTTTCATCACCACACACACACACACACACACACACACAACACAGCCTCCTTTTGTTGTGGACCGCGTGGACGCATATTTCCTCTCCATGCAAGCATTTCTCTTTTCTGGCCTTTCACTCACTCCCAGCTGCTCCAGTTTTTCAAGAATTTCCTCTTGTGTTTTCAGGAATTTAAGAAGGTTCTCAAAGTGATTGTCTGGTGTGACATTATTCCTCGGATTAACCACGAAGACAAGCCACTCTCTCTTGATGTCGTCAGGTAACTTGCTTTCTATGGATCTGATCACTAGAGGGTTGTTGATGGCTCCTGTGTTTCCAAGCTCCGTGAGGTCATCCAGGGCCTTCTCTATAGTTTGGATCATGTCGATAACTTTCCTAGGCTGATTTGCCCTTAAAGCAGGAATTTTCTCCAGATCCTCCATTATCTCCAAGGCAATTGTAGACTTGTTTCCATATCTGTTTTCCAGCACCCTGAACATGTCCTCAGCAGTGTTGTAAGAAGACAAACGGAGGCCTCTGCATATCCTCTCATCTATACTGTCAATGAGTTGGATCCGCTTTACCTCGACTGAGCCTGTTGGTTCCCCCTGCTTTTGCAGACTCTCCCAGTCTCTTCTCCATCGATGGAAGTTCCTTTTATACCCACTGAACTTGGGTAGACAGATTGGCTTTATCCTCAGTGTCGGTTGTGGAGCTGCCATGGGCACCTGCTGTACTCTCTCTCTGTCTCTCTCGTCTTCTGCAATTCTTTGTGCTGTGAGAAATCCTGCCCTCCTTGCTTCAAGGTTGTTGCCGAATGCCTTCAGATCCTTCACTCTCCCTCCGAGCCTTTCCTTTTCTGCCACCGGAATCCACATCTCCCACTCTGCTAGGCTTGCGATTACATTTTGGACTTGTGTTTTCACACTATCCCACCGTAGCTCAAAGCCATCTCTGTTTACAGCGGTAACAGGTATCTGAGCAACTCCATCACAGGCTGTCTCGGCTTCATGGATTGCAGACTTCACCTCATTTTCGCCATATCTAGGCCACAGATTGGACTGGACCATATCCCTGACCTCATCCAATCGTGCTTCGCATTCTTGGAACGTCTTCTCAAGTTCAGTCTGCTTCTCCTTGCTCAGTTCAGCTTCTTCACCCTCATCGGTTCCAGCTTCAATGTCTGCCAGAAGGCCAGCCCTGTACTCATCATTTGTCTCACTGACCATCCTCGCCTCCGACTTGAGCTTCTTGAACTCATCTTGTAGTTCTCTTTTAGTCATGTGCTTTGCGACTCTGCTGAGGAAGTTTGCCTGCTTGGTAAAAGTGCTTTTAGCTTAAGTTCTTTTTTGCTTCAGCTCCTTCACTGTTATTCCAAGAGCTTCCTCCGCCATGTTGAGATGTCAGTCAATATTCCTCTCTGCGACGACAGCTTTCCTGACTTCAGGCCGTTAATCCTTTTGCCTTCACTGAAGAGGCACCTGGAGGAAGCGGTTATCAACTGTCAAGTTGTGTATGGTTCACACTGCAGCTCTTTGCCCAAACTTGAAAAAGGCCTTTAAGGACTGAAGGACGCAAGGGACAACTCAATTTTCTTCTGACTTCTTTTATTTCTTTAGTCAGTTAGTTAGTTAATTAGTTCTTTATTTAGTTGGTTAGCTAGTTAATTAGGTTGATAACCTTTAAAGGCAAAACACAAAAAGAAATACATTACTTCAAGTAAGGTCATTTCAAAATAAATATATAATCTTAATGTAGTCATTATCTCAATTATACTATATACTAAATTAGACAATTGGTCGCAATTCTCAACACAAATAAACACCTAATTGGCAACAATTTTACACAACAATTTCCATGTGCCTACCGGTTGAGTCTCCAGAATCCTAAATGAGCTGAATGTGTATGAATGAGAGTCTCCTCTTCCATGAAGGACTTCCAGTGAAATGCTTTTCCACCAAACATTTCACCACCTGCTATCACAAAGGTGCACCAGTATATATGTTCCCCAGGGAAACACAAGCTAATGTTGGGTTTCACAATGCATACACTCTTTCGCCCCCTGCTGGTGTTTTATCTTTGAAATCAGTTGAAAATCTGAACGCCTTGAATATGAATACCTGTCTTTTGACGCAACAGACACTATAATGTAAACACTATAATAAACACTATAATGTAAACACTATAATAAACACTATAATAAACACTATAATAGTAAACACTATAATAAGCACTATAAAGTAAACACTATAATAAACACTATAATGTAAACACTATAATAAAAACTATAATAGACCAGTAAATAAAGATGGACCATGCACTCTACTTCCTTCTGGTAATAGCACTATGTAATGCATCCCAAATGGCACCCCTATTCCCTGTATAGCGCACTACTTTAGACCAGGGCCCTATAGGGTAGTAGTGCACTACTTTAGACCAGGGGCCCCTATAGGGTAGTAGTGCACTAGATAGGGAATAGAGTGCCATTTTGGATGCTGCACTCCAATGAGATGTTAAGAGGTCTACTCGGTATCATCGTTGACAGAGAGAGATAATATTGGGAAGCATTATCAAAAGGAAAAGCCCTTGGAAGAAGTGTTTACGGTGGAGTTTTTAGAAAACAGACTGTTTACATCTGGCATAAGCTGTGTTTCTACAGCTTTGGGAAAGTAGAGTTGGGTGTACAAGGCTAGTTATGATTTCTAATAATTTACTTAGGTTAGGGTAATTATGGTAGTTATGATGTATAATAATTTAGTTAGGTTAGGGTAGTTATGGTAGTTATGGTGTATAATAATTTTGTTGGGTTAGGGTAGTTAAGGTTATATAATAATTTAGTTGGGTTAGGGTAGTTATGGTAGTTATCATGTATAATAATTTAGTTGGGTTAGGGTAGTTAGGGTAGTTATGGTGTATAATAATTTAGTTAGGTTAGGGTAGTTATGGTGAATAATAATTTAGTTAGGTTAGGGTAGTTATGGTTAATAATAATTTAGTTAGGTTAGGGTAGTTATGGTATTTATGATGTATAATAATTTAGTTAGGTTAGGGTAGTTATGATGTATAATCATTTAGTTAGGTTAGGGTAGTTATGGTAGTTATGATGTATAATAATTTAGTTAGGTTAGGGTAGTTAGGGAAGTTATGATGTATAATAATTTAGTTGGGTTAGGGTAGTTATGATATATAATAATTTAGTTAGGTTATGGTAGATATGATGTATAATAATTTAGTTAGGTTAGTTAGGGTAGTTATGGTGTATAATAATTTAGCTAGGTTATGGTAGTTATGATATATAATAATTTAGTTAGGTTAGGGTAGTTAGGGTAGTTATGGTAGTTACGGTGAATAATAATTTAGTTGGGTTAGGGTAGATAAGGTAGTTATGGTGAATAATAATTTAATTAGGTTAGGGTAGTTATGGTAGTTATGGTGTATAATAATTTAGTTGGGTTAGGGTAGTTAGGGTAGTTATGATGTATAATAGTTTAGTTAGGTTAGGGTAGTTAGGGTAATTATGGTAGTTATGATGTATAATAATTTAGTTAGGTTAGGGTAGTTAGGGTAGTTATGATGTATAATAATTTAGTTGGGTTAGGGTAGTTATGATATATAATAATTTAGTTAGGTTAGGGTAGTTATGATGTATAATAATTTAGTTAGGTTAGGGTAGTTAGGGTAGTTATGGTGTATAATAATTTAGTTGGGTTATGGAAGTTATGGTAGTTATGGTGTATAATAATTTAGTTGGGTTATGGTAGTTATGATGTATAATAATTTAGTTAGGTTAGTTAGGGTAGTTATGGTGAATAATAATTTAATTAGGTTAGGGTAGTTATGGTAGTTATGGTGTATAATAATTTAGTTGGGTTAGGGTAGTTAGGGTAGTTATGATGTATAATAGTTTAGTTAGGTTAGGGTAGTTAGGGTAATTATGGTAGTTATGATGTATAATAATTTAGTTAGGTTAGGGTAGTTAGGGTAGTTATGATGTATAATAATTTAGTTGGGTTAGGGTAGTTATGATGTATAATAATTTAGTTAGGTTAGGGTAGTTAGGGTAGTTATGGTGTATAATAATTTAGTTGGGTTATGGTAGTTATGGTAGTTATGGTGTATAATAATTTAGTTGGGTTATGGTAGTTATGATGTATAATAATTTAGTTAGGTTAGTTAGGGTAGTTATGGTGTATAATAATTTAGCTAGGTTATGGTAGTTATGATATATAATAATTTAGTTAGGTTAGGGTAGTTAGGGTAGTTATGGTAGTTACGGTGAATAATAATTTAGTTGGGTTAGGGTAGATAAGGTAGTTATGGTGAATAATAATTTAATTAGGTTAGGGTAGTTATGGTAGTTATGGTGTATAATAATTTAGTTGGGTTAGGGTAGTTAGGGTAGTTATGATGTATAATAGTTTAGTTAGGTTAGGGTAGTTAGGGTAATTATGGTAGTTATGATGTATAATAATTTAGTTAGGTTAGGGTAGTTAGGGTAGTTATGATGTATAATAATTTAGTTGGGTTAGGGTAGTTATGAAATATAATAATTTAGTTAGGTTAGGGTAGTTATGATGTATAATAATTTAGTTAGGTTAGGGTAGTTAGGGTAGTTATGGTGTATAATAATTTAGTTGGGTTATGGAAGTTATGGTAGTTATGGTGTATAATAATTTAGTTGGGTTATGGTAGTTATGATGTATAATAATTTAGTTAGGTTAGTTAGGGTAGTTATGGTGAATAATAATTTAATTAAGTTAGGGTAGTTATGGTAGTTATGGTGTATAATAATTTAGTTGGGTTAGGGTAGTTAGGGTAGTTATGATGTATAATAGTTTAGTTAGGTTAGGGTAGTTAGGGTAATTATGGTAGTTATGATGTATAATAATTTAGTTAGGTTAGGGTAGTTATGATATATAATAATTTAGTTAGGTTAGGGTAGTTATGATGTATAATAATTTAGTTAGGTTAGGGTAGTTAGGGTAGTTATGGTGTATAATAATTTAGTTGGGTTATGGAAGTTATCCTCTCTGGGCTAGGTGGCACCAAATCGTCCCACCTACGTAACAGCCAGTTGAATCCTGTGGCGCGATTTTCAAAACCTTTGAAATGCTATTACTTCAATTTCTCAAACATATGACTATTTTACAGCTATTTAAAGACAAGACTCTCGTTAATCTAGCCACACAGTCCGATTTCAAAAAGGCTTTACAACGAAAGCAAAACATTACATTATGTCAGCAGAGTACCCAGCCAGAAATAATCAGACACCCATTTTTCAAGCTAGCATATAATGTCACAAAAACCCAAATCACAGCTAAATGCAGCACTAACCTTTGATGATCTTCATCAGATGACACACCTAGGACATTATGTTATCCTGTTACATCTAGGGGGCAGTATTTTCACGGCTGGATAAAAAACGTACCCGATTTAATCTGATTATTAGTCCTGCCCAGAAACTGGAATATGCATATAATTATTAGCTTTGGAGAGAAAACACTCCAAAGTTTCTGAAACTGTTTGAATGGTGTCTGTGAGTATAACAGAACTCCTATGGCAGGCAAAAACCTGAGATGCTTCTGTTCAGGAAGTACCCTGTCTGAACATTTCTTGCCCTTCTTGATTCTCTCTATCGTTTACAAAGGATCTCTGCTCTTACGTGACACTTCTCACGTCAACAATGGAGTCTCACAGCCCGGGAAAAACAGGAATGATGTCATTCAAAGCCCTGGCTGAAGCACACGAGAGCAAAAGCTGAGTGGTCAGTCAATGGACTAAGCCTTAGGCGCGTGACACGCCCCGCCCCCGGCTTTCGGTTTTTTCCTCAGTTTACAGACAGGCAGATTCCCGGTCGGAATATTATCGCTTCTCTACGAGATAAATTGCATAAATATTGGTTTTAAACAGCGGTTGACATGCTTCGAAGTACGGTAATGGAATATTTCGAAATTTTTTGTCATATTTTGCGTCATGCTCGTGGCCGAGATTTAGCGTTGGGATAGTGTCTAGAACGCACGAACAAAACGTCGCTGTTTGGATATAACGATGGATTATTTGGGACCAAACCTACATTTGTTATTGAAGTAGAAGTCCTGGCAGTGTATTCTGATGAAGAACAAGCAAGGTAAGAACATTTTTCTTATAGGAAATGTGATTTTGGTGAAGGCTACACTGGGTGGGTGTCTAAATAGCTAGCCCTGTAACGCCGGGCTATGTACTTACATTATTGCAAAATGTGCTTCATCCGAAAAGCTATTTTAAAATCGGACATATCGAGTGCATAGAGGAGTTCTGTATCTATAATTCTTAAAATAATTGTTATGCTTTTTGTGAACGTTTATCGTGAGTAATTTAGTAAAATCACCGGAAGTGTTCGGTGGGAATGCTAGTTCTGAACGTCACATGCTAATGTAAAAAGCTGGTTTTTGATATAAATATGAACTTGATTGAACAGACATGCATGTATTGTATAACACAATGTCCTAGGTGTGTCATCTGATGAAGATCATCAAAGGTTAGTGCTGCATTTAGATATGGTTTGGGTTTATGTGACATGATATGCTAGCTTGAAAAATGGCTGTGTGATTATTCCTGGCTGGGTACTCTGCTGACATAATCTAATGTTTTGCTTTCGCTGTAAAGCCTTTTTGAAATCGGACAGTTTGGTTAGATAAAGGAGAGTCTTGTCTTTAAATAGCTGTAACATAGTCATATGTTTGAAAAGTGTAAGTTTTCGGATTTAGAGGAGTTTGAATTTCGCGCCCCGCCCATCATTGGATATTGGAGCAGACGTTCCGCTAGCGGAACGTGTAGATGTAAGAGGTTATACAATACATGCATGTCTGTTCAATCAAGTTCATATTTATATCAAAAAACAGCTTTTTACATTAGCATGTGACGTTCAGAAAAAGCATACCCCCCGCAAACTTCCGGGGAATTTACTAACAATTTACTAAATTACTCACGATAAACGTTCACAAAAAGCATAACAATTATTTTAAGAATTATAGATACAGAACTCCTCTATGCACTCGATATGTCTGATTTTAAAATAGCTTTTCGGATGAAAGCACATTTTGCAATATTCTAAGTACATAGCCCAGCCATCACGGGCTAGCTATTTAGACACCCGGCAAGTTTAGCCTTCATCAAAATCATATTTCCTATAAGAAAAATGGTCTTACCTTTCCTGTTCTTCGTCAGAATGCACTCCCAGGACTTCTACTTCAATAACAAATGTAGGTTTGGTCCCAAATAATCCATCGTTATGTTCCATCAGCGACGTTTTGTTCGTGAGTTCTAGACACTATCAGAATGGTAAATCACGGTCGTGCGCATGGCGCATAACGTGACACAAAAATTCTAAATATTCCATTACCGTACTTCGAAGCATGTCAACCGCTGTTTAAAATCAATTTTTATGCAATTTATCTCGTAGAAAAGCGTAATATTAGGGTAGTTATGGTAGATATGATGTATAATCATTTAGTTGGGTTACGGTAGTTAGGGTAGTTATGGTAGTTATGGTAGTTATGATGTATAATAATTTAGTTGGGTTAGGGTAGTTATGGTAGTTACGGTGTATAATAATTTAGTTGGGTTAGGGTAGTTATGGTAGTTATGGTGTATAATAATTGAGTTAGGTTAGGGTAGTTATGGTAGTTATGATGTATAATAATTTAGTTAGGTTAGGGTAGTTATGGTTAGCTGTGTTCTCAGGGTATATTTTTCAGGAGAAAACATTAATCTGTTTTTAAATCCCCTTTTCCATGTTCTCCTCCTCCTCTGCCAAGCAAAACATGTCATCAAGAGTCCAACTCTGTACAGAGCCCTCACAGGCTAGTGGCAAGGCCCTCAAAATGTAGAGATACCCGAAGTATAACTGAACACAACCCATCCTATTGTTGTTTGTCTGCTTATGTACGCAAGACAGTTGATCATATCAGAGCTTGCAATATTGGGTTACATGAGCTTTATGTGCCCCCCCCCCAGCCAGGAGTTATTCTGCACTGTTTGATATGATCTCGTTGCCATCTGATTCACATTCAGATGTCATAAATCAGCACTGCAGAGCTCTCCCTGTCCTCTGCCGTGCCTTGATTGTATTACTGCTGATGATATCTGGAAATGTGCATGTACACCCTGGCCCATCTACTGTTGCTAGCCCCAATTCTGACTTTGTGCTCTGATATCTGATATCTGCTTCACTGATTTCTGCTCTCATAAAAGCCTGGTTTTTCTGCACGTTTTAACACTAGAAGCTTATTATCAATTAAAAGTGTGGGTTCACAGCTCCAATCCAGATGTGTTGGTCATTACTGAGACATGGTTAAAACCTCTTGAGGATATCCTACCATAGGGGGCGCCACAGCGCATTTTGGAAAAAATTCGTTCCCATTTTCAACGGCCTACTAATCAAACTCAGAAGCTAGGACATGCATATACTTATTTTATATGGATAGAAAACACCCTAAAGTTTCTAAAACTGTTTGAATGGTGTCTGTGAGTATAACAGAACTCATATGGCAGTCAAAACCCCGAGACCGATTGAAACAGGAAGTGGGATTCTGAATTGTGGACTCGACTTCACAGCCTTCCCTGTAATTCACAACGTGAGAAATCGTTCATTGAGCACTTTCTAGTGCTTCCACTAGATGTCCCCAGTCTTTACAAAGTGTTTTGAGCCTTCTACTGTCGAAACTCAGTGAAGGAGACGCTGTGGCAATTGGTCACAGTAGGAGGGCCATCAGCATTGTGACGTCGGCGGCCGTGTCTACCCCCACCTTTGGAAACGTTTTGAAACACATTGCAATCGTCCCACTCGAATCTTATTGGCTCTCTTGTTGAAACAGGCCCTGAAGATTAATGTTATACAACGTTTGACATGTTTGAACGAACCTAAAGGAGGGAAAAAAGTTATTTTTCGTAACCTAAGTCCCGCGCCCGGATCAACATTTGGATACAGCCTTCAGACTCGCTAACAACAGCAAGCTAATGGAACATAAAGGATGGACTTTTTCGACCGAAAATACATTTGTCGTGGACCTGGGATTCCTGGAAGTGCTTTCTGATGAAGACAACTAAAGGTAAGGGATTATTGACAATATTATACAAGATCAGATGTGATTTGCGATTGTTCCAAGATGGCGCCGAGCTAGGTTTTCTAGCTCATTTTCTGAGTATCGCATCCCCTTTTATCTCAAAGTGTGATTACCCTGTAAAGTTAATTTAAAATCTGTTATGACGGGTGTTTTCAAGAGATATTCATCTATAAATCTTAGATTGACAATATAAAATAAAAATCCTTTTCGAATAGTAATTTATGAAATTGTAGCACTGTTTCCCGGGACGCATTTTATGGGAAAATAGTTAGCCAACGTCAGACGCCGATGTAAAATGCTGTTTTTATATAGAAATATGACCTTTATTGAACAAAAGAATGCATGCTGTGTGTAACATGATGTCCTAGGTGTGTCATCTGATGAAGTTTGTAAAAGGTTAGTGCTGCATTTAGCTGTTTTTTGGTTATATGTGATGCATGTGCTTGGTCGGAAAATTCAAATGATGCTACTTTTACCATGTACTCCTCTAACATAATCTAATGTTGTGCTTTTCCTGTAAAACCTTTTTGAAATCGGACGACGAGGGTCGATTCAAGAGAGGTGTATCTATAAAACGATATGAGACAGTCCTATATTTGAAAAAAATAAATATTGAATTTCGTTATGCTAATGTCGCTAGGAGTTTTTCGCTGGAAAATGATCCCGCTAACGGGATGAGAGGCTCAAGAGGTTTTAAGGAAGAGTGTTTTGAATACTGATGTTAACCTTTCTGGTTATAACCTATTTCGGCAAGACAGATCTTCCAAAGGTGGTGGAGTGGAAATCTTTACCAAGGGTCAACTTCAATGCCCGGTTGTCTCTACAAAGTTTGTCCCCAAACAATTTGATTTGCTGGTTTTAAGCATGAAACTTTCAAATTTGCTCTTCGTTTACTGTTGCTGGGTACTATCGTCCTCCATCAGCACCGGCCTGTACCCTACCTGCCCTAAGCTCTCTCCTGGCCCCTTTACACTAAGTCTGAATTTGTCCTGCAAGGTGACTTAAAAATGAAACATGCTTAAACCACCTGACCAAGTCCTAAAGCAATGGGACTCCCTAAATCTTTCTCAGATTATTACCAATCCCACAAGGTATGACTCCAAACACCCAGAAAAGGCTACTTTCCTCAACGTTATCCACACCGATATTCCTGATAGGTATCAGTCAGGTGTTTTCTCTAATGACCTTAGTGATCACTGTTTTACAGCCTGTGTTGGTAATGGCTGCTCAGTGAAACGACCTGTCCTGATTTGTCTTAGACACTTGCTAGAAAACTTTAATGAGCAAGCCTTCCTTCATGAACTGGCCCCTGTAAAATGGTATAGAATCAGCTTGATCCCCTCTGTCGAAGACGCTTGGACCTTCTTTTTTGATATTTTCCAGTGGTATTGTTAACCTGTTTAGGATAGGGGGCAGTATTTTCATGGCCGGATAAAAAACGTACCCGATTTAATCTGGTTATTACTCCTGCCCAGAAACTAGAATATGCATATATATATATTATTCGGATAGAAAACACCCTAAAGTTTCTAAAACTGTTTGAATGGTGTCTGTGAGTATAACAGAACTCATATGGCAGGCCAAAACCTGAGAAGAGGAGGAAGTGCCCTCTCTGACCATTTCTTGGCCTTCTATAGCCTCTTTATGGAAAACAGAGGATCTCTGCTGTAACGTGACATTTTCTAAGGCTCCCATAGGCTCTCAGAAGGCGCCCGAACGGGGAATGATGACTCTGCAGTCCCTGGGCGGAAAACAGTAGGGGATTTGGATAGTGGTCGATCTGAGAACAATGACACGGGAGCGCACGTGCACGTGAAGAGACCATTTTCTTCTTTCAGTCTTTGAACGAAAATAACGTCTCCCGGTCTGAATATTATCGCTATTTTACGAGAAAAATCGCATAAAAATTGATTTTAAACAGCGTTTGACATGCTTCGAAGTACGGTAATGGAATATTTAGAATTTTTTTGTCACGATACGCGCCAGCGCGTCACCCTTCGGATAGTGTCTTGAACGCAAGAACAAAACGCCGCTATTTGGATATAACTATGGATTATTTGGAACCAAAACAACATTGGGTGTTGAAGTAGAAGTCCTGGGAGTGCATTCTGACGAAGAACAGCAAAGGTAATCCAATTTTTCTTATAGTAAATCTGAGTTTGGTGAGTGCCAAACTTGGTGGGTGTCAAAATAGCTAGCCATGATGGCCGGGCTATCTACTCAGAATATTGCAAAATGTGCTTTCACCGAAAAGCTATTTTAAAATCGGACACCGCGATTGCATAAAGGAATTCTGTATCTATAATTCTTCAAATAATTGTTATGTTTTTTGTGAACGTTTATCGTGAGTAATTTAGTAAATTCACCAGAAGTTTCGGTGGGTATGCTAGTTCTGAACGTCACATGCTAATGTAAAAAGCTGGTTTTTGATATAAATATGAACTTGATTGAATAAAACATGCATGTATTGTATAACATAATGTCCTAGGAGTGTCGTCTGATGAAGATCATCAAAGGTTAGTGCTGCATTTAGCTGTGGTTTTGGTTTTTGTGACATTATATGCTAGCTTGAAAAATGTGTCTGATTACTTCTGGCTGGGTACTCTCCTGACATAATCTAATGTTTTGCTTTCGTTGTAAAGCCTTTTTGAAATCGGACAATGTGGTTAGATAAAGGAGAGTCTTCTCTTTAAAATGGTGTAAAATGGTCATATGTTTGAAAAATTGAAGTTTTGGGATTTTTGAGGAGTTTGTAATTCGCGCCACGCTCTATCATTGGATATTGGCGAGGCGTTCCGCTAGCGGAACATCTAGATGTAAGAGGTTAAATCTTCGAAGTGAAAACATCACTTTAGTCGTCCATGGAGTTGGGGGGATGGCCATGAAGGTTAAAACCAGAAGATATCTCCTCAGAGTGAGGGTCAAAATGCCTAGAGGCACAGAAAGAGCCCATGAGCTTGTCTGCTATGGTTTGAATGAAATTGCCAACATCCACAGAGTCATCAAACCTGAGCAACTCAAGAAGTTCTTCCCAGAAGTCAGTCTAGGAGATCTGAGGAGACCGGAGAGCATTGAGCTACTGATAAGCCACCGCGAAGGAAGACTTGCTCCGCAAAGAGTGAAGGTGATTGGAGACCTTGTCTTATGGGAGAGCCCACTAGGAAAGATTGTTGGTGGAGCACATCCAGATCTGTTTGAAGAAGTCGATATGGGCGCGCACAGGTCTGGAACACACTTTGCTCGATCCATGAGATCAACCGCTGTCAAGTATCAAGAGAGAACTATAGCACAAGAGTTCACAGCTGAAACCAAAAGCACAGTTGCTCGCAGAGAGTTCTTGGATTGGTGGAAATGGGATAGCATTGGAGCAGCTTGCGAACCGAAGTGTGGAGGATGCCGGTGCGGCAATTGTCAACCAGGAGGCAAGGAAATGACTCTGGGTGAGGAAAGGGAGCTGGAGATCATAAGGAAAGGCCTCACCTACATCAAAGCAGATGCTCACAGCGATGAACCGCACTGGGACACAAAATACCCCTGGATTCAAGATCCAAGTTCCCTTCCCTACAACAGGAGTGGGGTTGAAGCCACCTTCTTTAGAACAGAAAAACAACTCAAAAAAGAGCCAGAGTGGAAAAGAGCATACACAGCTCAAGTACATGAAATGGTGGAGAGAAGAGCAGCAAAGAAACAAACCAAAGAGATGATCGCCAGCTGGAAAGGACCAGTATGGTATGTCAGCCACTTGGTGGCGCCAAACCCACACTCTGTCACAACACCTGTGCGACTGGTATTGGACAGCAGCCAGAAGTTTAAAGGGGTCAGCATGAATGACCTGCTGCTGAAAGGGCCTGATGTCCTCAATCCCATCCGAGCAGTACTACTCAGGTTCAGAAGAGGTGTCCATGCTGCTCTTGGCGACATCAGTAAGATGTACAATTCGGTGTGGTTAGAACACCTGGAGATGCATCTCCACAGATTTCTCTGGAGAAACACTGAGGGGGAAGAGATTGAAGAGTATGCCATCACCAGAGTCAACATTGGCGATCGACCAGCAGGGTGCATTGCACAACTGGCCATGAGAGAGACAGCAAAACTGCCCATGTTTGCTCACCTGGAGGAGGAACGTAGGATCCTTGAAGAGGATGCCTATGTCGATGACATCCTGACTTCCCATAATGACTTACAAAAGCTGGACAAGGACACCAAAAGAGTTGAAGAGATCCTGAGGAGAGGCGGATTCTTCCTCAAACCCTGGGTCCGGTCAGGCCAAAGTGGGAGGCAGGAGATCGAACAAGGAGCGGTGTCAGGCACAGTACTTATTCTCCCAAACCAGATGAGGAAAGGAGACAATAAAGCCCTTGGAGTTGGATACCTTGTTGAAGAGGACAAACTGTACCTTATGACTTCAATCAATTTCTCAAAGAGGAAAAAGAAGATGAGAGTCAGACAAAATCTCCTTGAAGAAGAGGTGAGAGGGAAAACTCCAAACCCACTGATGAGAAGAGAACTGCTAAGCCAAGTAGCTAGCCTGTATGACCCAATAGGCCTCGTCGCACCTGCCAAACAAAAGGGCGCCATTCTTGTCAGAAAGGTGTTTCAAGAAGCTGGAGGCAAAGCTCTGACCCGAAACACGTGGGACAAACCTCTGTCTGAACAATTGAGAGAAGAAGCCATCAAACTGTTTGAGGAGTACACACGTCTTAGCCAAATCACCTTCCACAGAAGCCTCACACCAGTCAACTGGATTGGTAAACCTTGGGGAATAACATTCTCTGATGGAAGTGAGAAGAGCTATGGAGGCGTAGTGTACTTCAGATGGGAAACCGAGCAAGGCATCCAAGTCAGGTTGGTTGAGTCCAAAGCAAAACTCACACCTTTGGACCAAAAGGGGGAGGCAGTGAAAGCTGAAATCTGCGGTGCTGTCTGCGCAGCACGACTTCGAAAGTACGTTGAAAAACACAGTCGTATAGAAATTGAACGATGGCTCCATCTGCTGGACAGTCAAACTGTGGTGGGAGCTATCCAGAGAGACAGTTTTATGGGTATCAATCTTTCTTCGCAAACAGAGTTGGAGAGATCCAGAAATCCACATCTGTCGAGGACTGGTGGTGGATCCCGGGAGGCCTGAACAGTGCTGACATCATAACAAGAGGGGCAGCCCCGGAAGACCTCCAAGAAGATTCCATGTGGCAAAATGGACCAGCGTTCCTGCGGCAACCCATGGAAGAGTGGCCACAGAAGTCAGCCAAAGAAATTGCGGCTTATGCCAAGGAAGGTATAAACAAACTTCAAAAGAAATATTTCTCTGCAGCACTGACCAGAGCGCAGGCCAAGAGAAACAAGAATGATGTACTTCCTGAAGTTGAAGTTCAGAAGGAAAGTCAGAGTGATGCACAGCAAAGCAGGCAAAATAACCCAGATGAACCTAAGACCAAGATCCGAAGACCACCAGCTGGCTCTGCGGTAACAAAACTGATTGACATCAGGAAATTCAGCAGCCTGACCAGGCTGATCCGAGTCACTGCCTGCGTTTGGAGAGCTGCAACGAAATGGAAAGAAGTGTTGACCAGGAATTCAGCCTCAGATAAACCAAAGTGGGAGGAAATTCTTTCAACAAACTGGAAGTCCAAAGGCAAACAAGCTGTACTCACTGTTGGGGAGTGTGAAGATGCACTAAGAGACCTGTTCCTTGCAGCTCAAGAAGGTATAACCTTTCAAGGCACCACTCTCAACAGACTCGCTGTTTACAGAGATGAAGAGACTGGGCTCTTGGTTTGTGGAGGGAGGTTCAAGATCTTTGATGAGGACGAGACTGCTGTAACAATTCTACCATATGAGGCATGGATATCCACTCTCCTAGCCCAAGAGGCCCATGATGCAAACCATGAAGAAATAGCAGGTACACTCCTCCGAATGAGGAAGAAAGCCTGGGTGATAAAAGGCCGGAAGCTGGCTAAAAAGAGAGTTGACAACTGAGTGGTGTGCAGAAAGGCTAGGGCCAGAAAGTGTCAACAGATCATGAGTGACCTTCCACCCGAGCGTATAACACCAGCCAGACCATTTGAGTACACAACAGTGGACTTATTTGGACCATATGAAGTCAAGGACGAGGTGAGAAAGAAAGTCAAGCTCAAGGTGTGGGGAATTGTCTCCTGCTGTATGGCATCCAGAGCTATACACACAGATGTTGTCAGCGACCAGTCAACTGAAGGCTTCTTACTGGCCTACCAAAGATTCACGGCACTGAGAGGGCATCCAAAGAAACTGTGGTCAGATCCTGGAAAGAACTTTGTGTGTGCCAGACCTGCCCTCAAAGAGCTCTACCACTTCCTGGATCAACAAATTACATCTGAGCTTGAAAATGAAGCTTCAAAGCATGGAACAGAGTGGAGCTGGAAGATCCACCCAGCAGACTCCCCTCACAGGAATGGTGCTGCAGAAGCAGCTGTTCGCACTGTGAAGCGGGCCTTGCACAATATGAGAGGCGAAGGACTCTTCACATGGAGTGAGTTTCAAACATGTATGTTCATGGCTGCTAACCTTGCCAATGAAAGGCCCATAGATGCCAGGACTCAGAGCCAGGAGGACTGCATAGAATACATCAGCCCTAATTCTCTTCTGCTTGGAAGGACTGGACCTAGGGGAGACTTAGGAAGCTTTGAGTTTGAAGACTACTCCTACAAACGGTTAAGAGTCATTCAAGCAGAAGTTAACTGGTTCTGGAGGAAGTGGAGTCAGTTGGCTGGACCTAACCTGTTTGTGAGGAGTAAGTGGCACACAAAACAGCGAAACGTGGCCGTTGGAGACGTCGTCTGGCTTGCAGACCAGAACGCTTTGAGGAGTCAGTATAAGCTTGGTAGGGTCGTCAATGTCAACGCTGACAAGGAGGGCATTGTGAGAGATGCAAATATACGAACCTTCCCAAGTTATCCCATCTCAACTTTGAAGCATGTTTGTGGAGACAAAGCAAAGAAACGTTCAACCAAAATCCCTGCTACAATTCTTCACAGGGACGTCAGGCGTTTGGTTGTGTTATTACCTGTAGAAGAGCAGAAGTAAAGCCATTGAAGATGGAGCCGATGTGACCTCCTTGGGTTCAAGAACCAGGAGATCAAGTGGGAGGTGTTGCGTCAAAAGACAGGTATTCATATTCAAGGCGTTCAGATTTTCAACTGATTTCAAAGATAAAACACCAGCAGGGGGCGAAAGAGTGTATGCATTGTGGAACCCAACATTAGCTTGTGTTTCCCTGGGGAACATATATACTGGTGCACCTTTGTGATAGCAGGTGGTGAAATGTTTGGTGGAAAAGCATTTCACTGGAAGTCCTTCATGGAAGAGGAGACTCTCATTCATACACATTCAGCTCATTTAGGATTCTGGAGACTCAACCGGTAGGCACATGGACATTGTTGTGTAAAATTGTTGCCAATTAGGTGTTTATTTGTGTTGAGAATTGAGACCAATTGTCTAATTTAGTATATAGTATAATTGAGATAATGACTACATTAAGATTATATATTTATTTTGAAATGACCTTACTTGAAGTAATGTATTTCTTTTTGTGTTTTGGCTTTAAAGGTTATCAACCTAATTAACTAGCTAACCAACTAACTAAAAAACTAATTAACTAACTAACTAACTAACTGACTAAAGAAATAAAAGAAGTCAGAAGAAAATTGAGTTGTCCCTTGCGTCCTTCAGTCCTTAAAGGCCTTTTTCAAGTTTGGGCAAAGAGCTGCAGTGTGAACCATACACAACTTGACAGTGGTGGGAGAGGGAGGGAAGGGAGGGTTTAGGGGTGAGTGAGGGAGAGGGAAGGGTTTAGGGGTGAGTGAGGGAGAGGGAAGGGTTTAGGGGTGAGTGAAGGAGAGAAAAGGGTTTAGGGGTGAGTGAGGGAGAGGGAAGGGTTGGGACAAGGTCATCCCTGCGGCCAAACCCTCCCTTAACCCGGACAACTCTGGGCCAATTGTGTGCTGCCCCATGGGTCTCCCGATCACGGCCGGCAGCGACAGAGCCTGAACTCCAACCAGGATCTCTAGTGGCACAGCTATCACTGCAATGCAGTGCCTTAGACCACTGCGCCACTCGGGAGTTAAATGCCTTCTATGCTTGCTTCGAGGCAAGCATCACTGAACCACGCATGAGAGCACCAGCTGTTCTGGATTACTGTCTGATCTCACTCTCCGCAGCCAATGTGAGTAAGACCTTTAAACAGGTTAACATTCGCAAGGCCACAGGGCCAGACGAAATACCAGGACATGTACTCAGAACATGCACTGACCAGCTGGCAAGTGTCTTCACTGACATTTTCAACCTATCCCTGAGCCGGTCTGTAACACCAACGTGTTTCAAGCAGACCACCATAGACCCCATGCCCAAGAAAACCAAGGTAAGCTGCCTAAATTACTATTGCCCCGTATCACTCACATCCATAGCCATGATATGCTTTGAAAGACTGGTCATGGCTCACATCACCCTGGACCCACTCCAATTCGCGTATCGTCCAAACAGATCCACAGATAATACAATGTCTATTGCATTCCAAAGTGCCCTCACCCATCTGGACAAAAATAATAACTATGTTAGAATGATGCTCATTGACTACAGCTCAGCGTTCAACCCCATAGTCCCCTCCAAGCTCATCACTAAGCTCAGGACCCTGGTACTAAACACCTCCCTCTGCAACTGGATCCTGGACTTCCTGGCGGGCAGCCCCCAGGTGGTAAGGGTAGGCAACAACACATCTGCCACGCTGATCCTCAAAACGGGGGCCCCTCAGGGGTGTGTGCTTAGTCCCCTCCTGTACTCCCTGTTCACCCATGACTGCATGGCCGCACACAACTCCAACGCCATCATCAAGTTTGCTGACGTCACAACGGTGGTAGGACTGATCACCAACAACGATGAGGCAGCCTATAGGAAGGAAGTAAGAGACCTGGCAGTATAATGCCAGGACAACAACCTCTCCCTCAACGTCAGCAAGACAAAGGAGCTGATCGTGAACTATAGAAAACAGAGGGGCGAGCATGCCCCCCCATCCACATTGATGGGGCTGTAGTGGAATCGAGAGCTTCAAGTTCCTCGGTGTCCACATCACTAAGGCTCTGTCGTGGTCCAAACACACCAGCACAGTCATGAAGAGGGCATGACAATGCCTCTTGTCCCCCAGGAGGCTGAAAAGAATTTGTCCCTCAGATCCTCAATAAGTTCTACAGCTACAGTATTGAGAACATCTTGATTGGCTGCATCACCACGGCAACTGCAAGAAG